>NW_020173929.1:5294849-5547888 GCF_003031525.2 Neophocaena asiaeorientalis asiaeorientalis | reverse complement strand
ATGGCACAGGGATATCGGCTTGGTGCTTTGTGACCGCCTGGAGGGGTGGGATAGGGAGGGGGGGAGGGGGGGAGACGCAAGAGGGAAGAGATATAGGAACATATGTATATGTATAACTGATTCACTTTGTTATAAAGCAGAAACTAACACACCATTGTAAAGCAATTATACCCCAATAAAGATTTAAAAAAAAAAAAAAAAGACATTTGAGTTGATTTTGAAAGTTTTATAGAAATCTTGTGTGTTTGTGTGTGAAAGCTTTATAGGAATCACCAAGATAACAGATTATTGATGGGATGACAGAATCAGGGTCAGGGACATGCTACATTGCTGGATTTGAAGATGAAGGGAGGGGACTTCAAGATATGAAATGTAGGTGGCCTCTAGAAGCTGGGAAAGGCAAGTATATGGAATCTCCCCTAGAGGCTCCAGAAGGAACCAGCATGGCCAAGTCCCTACATTAGCCCTGAGAGACCCATGTCAGACTTCTAACCTAGAGCACTGTAAGAGAATAAATACTAAGATCTACTTTTCTAGCTCTTGTTTATGTTTGTTGGTTTCCTAAAAAGCGGTGAATGATTAACAACACTTAGTAGAAGAATACTCTTTCAAAATTTAAACACCATTTTAAAAGTCAAGCCTTTCCCTGGCCCCATTACATTAAAAGAAACAATAAATTGACTGTGGACAACAAGCAAGTCATTTACCTACTTGAGTTTCATATTCACTTTTCCAGTACTTACAACAAGGGGTTTAAACTAGATGACCTTTAACTCACTTCCTAGCTCTTTCATATTATTTTCTTTACATGAAAAATACTGAAGGAAAGGAAAATGTGCTGGTAATTCTCCATTAGCCATCCCTCAGGTCAATTCCTTGGTCTCGTCTGCATTGCTCTATATTCTGGGAATCTGACCCCCACAGACTCCACCACCTAGGCTTGTGGTGATCTGTGACCAATAATCTTTGATGTTACTACCGTGACTCACTGAAGAATCAGATGATGGTCAGCATTTTTTTAGCCATAAAGTACTTTTTACTTAAGGTATATACATTGTTTTCTTAGACATAATGCCATGGCACAGTTAACAGAATACAGTAGGTGTAAACATAATTTTTATATGGGCCAGGAAACAAAAAAAATTATGTGACTCACTTTATTGCTATATTCCCTTTGTTGCAGTGGTCTGGAACTAAACCCAAAACAGTTCCAAGGTATACCTGGTACAGATACTGGGAGGCTCTGGCAGGAGATCAGATGATATGAGGAGAAAACACAATACCTCTTGTCCATTCTCTTTGTGCTTTGGCTATTGTTCCTCCACATCTGTTTCTCCCACAGGGCAGCCTCTTCTTGGTTTCAGCGCTCACTGGCTTTCAGTAACATTCTTCCCTGGTCCCTTCAGCCTTAGAGGTGGCTGTGGTTTATTGTCAGAACTTGTCTCTAGGTACCTCACCACTCCATGCTTGTTTTGCTTAATCCTGCCCATACCTCTCCCACATTAAATTCTCTTCATTTGTCCCATGTGTTTCTTGATAGAACCATGACAAGGAGCATACATATATTAGAATGCACACTCATGGAATAGTTTAGAAGTTATTGACAATATCCAATGGAATGATTATAATATTAATGTATTAATGTATTGTTGTGTTGTCCTCCGAATTTTACACTGTGGGGATCCATGTGTTGATCTGACCACATCAAAGTGTTGGTCAGATGTTCCAGGCCTGGCCCTTTCTTTTACCTAGGTGACACTGCCATTCATTTTTCTGACCATATTCACAAAGGCAAGTGGCAGATATCAGTGATCCTTTGGTCTTTTCCAAAGTACCAGATCACTTCTGTATTTAACAAAGGGGTTAGAGCTTTTCACTCTTTCTTATCCTGGGAGTCTGTATTTGTGGTTAGATAGACGTTTCAGCCATCTTTTCTCTTAAAAGTAAAAACAAAAGCAAAACCAACAAAAATGCTTAAATAAACTCAAAACACATCATCTTATACTTTGTAGAGTTGGGTGCTAGTAGGAAATTATTTTGCATCATGAGGTGAACTGTGTCCATGAGAATGGTTAGCAGAAAGCACTCCTGCTATACACCACTACTTCATACTAAAACCTTTTCCACACAGTAGGTTAAAGGATGTTACTCTGAAATTAGTATGTATGAATATTTTAAAGAGATGAAGTTTTCAATTTTTTCCAAAAACAACTATCAATTATTTTAAAAGGGATATTACATGATGTATTAGTTTTCTAGGGCTGCTCTAACAAATTACCACAACCAAGGTGGCTTAAAACAATAGATATTTATTCTCCAACAGATGTGAGAGGGCCAGAAATCCAAAATCAGGATGTTAACAGGTTGGTTCCTTCTGGAGGCTCTGAAAGAGAAACTGTTTCATGCCTCTCTCCAAGCTTCTGGTGACTGCCAGCAATCCTTGGCTTGTAACTCCATAACTGCCTCTCCCCCTCTATCTTCACATGGCTTTCCCCATTGTGTCACTGTGTCTCAATTCTCACTCTCCTTTCCCTCATAAGGACACCAATAATTCCATTTAGGGCTAACCCTAAATCCAGGATGATCTGATCTCAAGGTCCTTAACTTAATTCATCTACAAAGACCCTATTTTCAAATAAGGTCACATTCACAGTAATGGGAGTATATAATTTTTTTGGGGGGGCACCATTCAACCCACTACATATTTTTATGCTGTATGTGGTTGAAGCGTCTTCAGGGCTCTTACTATTATAAAGAGTTGAGCCTAAGAAATGATAACTAGATTTGATTATATAGGAGACTATTTTCTGAGAATTATAAAAGCTTTCTCTTAGTGGAACAGATTTTTGCCTTGATGCATAAACATCTGCTCATGTCTCATAAAATAATTTGTACTCTTACAAATTGAAAATGATCATTAACTCAGATGGCTTTTCTTGTGGGAAAAGACTCAGAACTCCCGAGGGGGTTGGAAGATGGTGGAAGAGTAAGACGCGGAGATAGCCTTCCTCCCCACGGATACTACTCAGAACTCCCTAAATTTCCTTTTAAAATCCAAGTGATATTGAAGGATATCACAGTCTGTCGTTAGATTGACATATTGTCTTAGAAAAACATTGTGTGTGCCAGTTAGGGGTTTTAAGATCGTTCATTCTTATATGTTTTCTTTCCTTTGTGTTTCCAGGTTATTAATCTTCTAGCTTCACGAGTCATCTATTTCTATTAGAGCACAACTCATTTTATTTTGACCTCCTGAGTACATTTACAATTCTCTGCTCTGTATCTCAGTAAATGAGTTTATCAATGACTATCCTTTATACTTTTCCATTCCTTGTGTCTCTCAGTGACATTAAAACTAAAATTTTTAAAAAATGGGTATTTACTCTTAACTCTTCTCGTGTGTAGGCAAGAAGGTAATGGATATTTAGACTGACTGACAAATATTTACATGTGTTTGAAGCCCAGAGTTGATATTTAAGTGAACAAGTGATTGACTGAATGAAGAGAATAATTGAACACAAGAAAAAAAACACAACATAATTTAATGTAACAAATATTTATTGTGTACCTAGCATGTGTGGTATTTGTGGGAAACATAATGAAATTAAGTATCTGTGGAAAATAAAATACACAGTGATTTAAGAGTCAGGAGAACTAAGGTTTAATATTAATTCCTCATTATCAGTATGACCTGGAGTAAATCACTTTACCTCATGAAATCACAAGTCTTCTTAATCGTAAACTTATGGGTTTGTACTGGATCATTCTTTGAGTCCCTTTTAGCTTTTTACAGTTTATAGTCCTTTTTAGCTTTGGTCAGTTATTAACAAATGTGTTAGAAGTAGAACATACAGAAGATATTCATCTGCGACTTCTGACTCTATCACTAGAAATGAATATTTTCTTGGCTATCATTTTCATAGTATTATTTTATCCTCACTGATAAAGCCTAGCTTACCCCTTCAAAGCATTATATTACTGGAGGGGCTGTTATATGGCTTTATTAACATAAAAGGATAAATGTTGGTGCCTCTGGCTATATTGTGTAAAGCACATGGCAACTGAGAAGCGTTGTTTCAGATTGTTCCCCATTGTAAACATCAGATGCCCTTCATATACATCATATGACAGTCAACAATTTCACGCATATTTGTGCAGATTCTCCCCACTTAATTGAGTTGCAATTTACATATTAAGTAAATATTTTGTTTGTTTTAGAATTTGCTGTAATTCCTAATCACACACTTGAATAAATCCAAAGAGTCATTTTTTAAGATTTGCTTACAACAAGCAATTCAGGATGAACTGATTATGTCATTGGAAGGAATAAAGACTAACAGAAAACTATAAATACACCATCCTTCAAAACTGAAGCCATAGGGCTTCCCTGGTGGCGCAGTGGTTGAGAGTCCGCCTGCTGTTGCAGGGGACACGGGTTCGTGCCCCGGTCCGGGAAGGTCCCACAAGCCGCGGAGCGGCTGGGCCCGTGAGCCATGGCCTCTGAGCCTGCGTGTCCGGAGCCTGTGCTCCTCAACAGGAGAGGCCACAACTGTGAGAGGCCCGTGTACCGCAAAAAAAAAAAAAACCAAAAAACTGAAGCCATAATTCTTCCCTTCCAAATCTTCCTTGAATGACTATTTGGTACCAACTCCTCTTTTAGCAGCTAGAAGTATGCTTGGGGGATGTCATTGTTTTATTTACTTTAAATAACACAAACTCAGCATCTAGATAATTAAATTGTTGACACTGAATTTAACAAAACACTTTTGTGCACAGTGTTCTCCTAGATTCTATAAGGTATACAAACATGGCATGTTTCTGACCTCCCATGATTTATAATACAGTAGCTTGAATAAAAGATCAACTGTATACAGGCAATAATCATACAAATATTATCTACAAAGGAGGAACAGTTTTGAGGGCCTTAAAGTAGGAAGAGATGAATATTGAGAAATATTCAGAAAAAAAATGTGGGAATGGTGTCACATTTTCTGGGCCTTGAAAAATGAGTAGATTTCAACAGACAGCGATGAGAAGAGGTAAAACCTTGATGTGACTGAAGTATGATAGATGGAATGTGTACTGAAAATTAAGACTAAAGAGATAGATTGGGATGAACAGATGGCCTTGAACGCCATGCTCAGCTTGAGAAAATTACTTTTGGAGCATGTTGGAAGTTAAGCTGATATAGAGGCCAAAAGACTAATGGTTTGTAAGTACTGGAAATGGAAAAGAGAGGATAAATTCAAAAAGAAAATACTGTAGAAGTAAAACCAGCAAGAACTAAAACTTGCAGTTGTATACCTTGTCATATATGCATAATAATTTGCATAGTAATACTTAGTACTCTACTATTACTTCAAATAATGTTTTTCATCACTAAGTGCTTCATAAGTACTCATTAGGATTAATAAGTCAGACAAAAATGATATGCAAATCACAAGTTTTCAGGTGCTTTGCATAAATATAATTTTCCCTGCTGTGTAACTGTTCTTGATACTTTCTGCACCTTTTGTATTTAGAAAAGGCTTGTAATTTCTTGTCATTATTATTTAGTTTTTCTGCTATCTGATAGTTTTCCAAGATGACTTATCTGCCATTTCTCAAGGTATCTTTGTCTGAGAGATCAGTAATCGGGGGAGTCTTTGTAGTGATGTCCCTTTTTTTCCATTGTAAAGTATGTTCTACATCTTGGGTCATCAGCTAGGATATCAATAGCATCACTACAGCTCTATCTCCTTATTTTCTCTTGACAGTGTTCTCAGAGTTGATAAATGGTCCCACTTTGGTGTGGAAGGAAAGTACTTATTTTTAAGTTGTATATAAGTTTATAAAATCATCACTTGCTACAATGACTGGAATAGGAAACAAGGGTTATTGGTCTCAAACCACACATCTGAGACCAAAACTTTTCAGATTTCTTTCTCAGACTCTTTATTCTTTTGTAATCCTTGCTGTTGCTGGTTAGCCTAGATTTAGCCCTGGGAATTTCTTGCTATATATATCAGAAACAACTCATAGAGAATTATTAATGTGTTACATATGCTCAGACCTAAGATTTACCCTTCTTTCCTTTTTCCCTTTCAGGGTATTGTTTGATAGAACATCCACCCCCCAAAAATGATACCTAAGCTGAGACCATTTATTAATACTATAGTAATTGCCTACTAAGTTTAAAATGCAAGTTTTGGTAAGAATTCACTTGCAAAGCACGGATTAGTACTGAGGTAAAAGTAGGGTCTCTTATTGTCTTACCCTGAAATTGAAAACAACCTACAGTTCAAGGCTGACCTGACCTCCCCTTTACTTGTAGGCAGAAGAACCTATAGACAGTCAAAATATAACAAGTTTCCCTCTGTGGGGAAGTCCTGTTTGGTCTCCTTAATATTGAATACAAAGACACAGTCAGTTCAAGGGAACTCAAAAGGGAAAGAACAGAACTCCTGCTGTACCAGAGCACAGATTAAAGAGATAGGAGCTGAATTCTTGGTTTAAGAGAACCATAAACCTGTACCTCAGTAAAACAAGACCTTATATATACTTGTCCTGCTGAAAACAATGAGATCGTCTATTTCCGCAGGGAGTAAGGACAAGAAGTGTAGATGCAGCAGCTCCCTTTCCAGACACTTTTCCTATTCGAAGAGGTGGAAGTCTCATTTTCTATTAGCTAAACCACAGCAAATATGTGTTCATTCTTATACAATTAAATAGCAATTGACAAATTAAAACTTTGGTTAAAAATTAAAACAGGTATACTCAACTGATAATGTTTGGACACATGGTGTTGAAAGATAATTTTCCATAATTCTCTCATGTTTCTACACATGTAGGTATTAACAGCTAATTTGTTTCTGACTATATTTTCAAAAATGATTGTTTGAGCAAACCACTTCGGAAAGAGAGAGCCAGTGATCCCCTCTGGATCAGATTTACTTAAATTCCAGGATAATAAAGATAGATCTGTCTCCCTCTCCTGGAGACATTGCAGACTGTAAAGATAAAGACCTCTCTTTCCTCTCCAGAGCAGATTTGCTTGCATTCGAGGTGATCAAGATAATAAATTTCTCTCTCCCAGAAGATTCACCAGCAGCCCTATCTAAGACCGGGACTTTCTAACATCAGGATTCTTTTTCAATAATGCACCTTCACTGCACATGCAGGCAAGATCTTGCTTTCATTGCATTGCCCTGTGGGAACTGGGACTTGAAGAACGAGCACCTGGATAATACTCCAGCTAGGGCTATTGCTATGAGTAATAATCTGTCTTTGTCTCTGACCCAGACACCTCAGATCTTTCTGCCAGTAACTATGAACCTACGACAGGCTAACCTGTTGACTTTTGAAAAGTGTAAACTCAGACCCTTTAGAGTTCCTGACATGACAGTTTCACATATTTCCCTTTAAAAATTTAAGGAAGAAGACAAAATAGAATTCTGAAGATAAAAAACGAAGTTAAAGTGTATTGAAGTCATATACATTATATTTCTTAATCTTCACAACGACTTACACATTATGTCTGTGGAGGTGAGGAATTTGTCTTATTCTGCCCATTTTCTCTACTATTGAGCATGAAGTCTGGCACAGAACATATGCTCAATAAATATTGGTTCCATGAAAAACAAATGAATGAATAAATATGAGGGATAAAGTGTTTTTACAGATGGTAGATTACTGTTCAGAGAGGAGGAACAATTTTCCCTGAGCCACACAGCTAACAAGGAACAGATCTGGAATTGACGTCTGAATCAATCAAATTGCACAGTTAGATCTGAATGATGTAGCTGATGCTGATGTCCACTCATTTCATAGATGTTTCTTTAAAACTAAACTGAACCAAATAACTGTATACTGAACTACTAGAATCACAAAATATAAAATGAATTAAAATTATTTTTTCCTATAAACATGTATTCGTTACATCCTACATGCAGAAATCACAGTTACGTTCAGACCTGCACCTTGAAATTGTACTTAATATACCTAATTACATATAAACATTTTAGGTAATAGGTGTCCATATTAGATTATTCAATATACAATAAAAAAAGAACATTCCCTTAACCCATGCAGAATACTCAAATTATTTTCTTAAATTTTATATAGATGAACCAGGAATATCCCTATGGCATTCATTTATATGGTAATAAGTTCTTTTTTGGAAAGACTCAGAGCTTACATGTAGCATTACTTAAATAACCCTCAAATCACAGTTGAATACAAAATGTATCCACAAATTTTTCATAAAAAGAAGGTCACACTAATCAGGTATACTCATAATTTCTTGATAAAATACTGAAAGTCTACGTTATTTTGCTTGGGCAAAAGTAGTTAAAGCAGTCTGTCTATGAGCCATTTCTTTCCCAAGTACTGGGGAGGGAAACAAGGTAGACAATCTAGTCCAAACTCCTTGTGAACATTCTGGTAACTGAACCTTCCAGTAAGTAAAAGAGAGATCACTAGTTTAGGATTGCTTACGGTAAAGAAACCTGGAAGCGATGATACGAGTCATGGCTACCTGGAGAATGTCTTGTAAGATCTACAATTATAGCTTATGTTAATAACCTAAACACTTCCCACTGTGTGAGGCATATGTCTGAAGTTAGTGAAGAATGAAAGGACATGGATCTGCCCTCAACGTCTGAGACCTCTCCATGTTTTGCCTGTGCTTTAAAAACAAACAAACAAACAAAAAACACCTTTTTTTAAAAAAAATGGAAGTATAGTTGATTTACAATATTGTGTTAGTTTCAGGTGTACAGCAATGCCTGTGCTTCTTGATTGCTTTCATCCCTAAAGTTATTCATAGAGCTTGGTACTGAGTAAGACCTCTAGTTTGTGTGATTCTTATTTAACAATCTGGCTCTCTGTGGTGGCTACATTTATTTCTCTTCATTTTTAAGTTAGAGTAATAAGAATTGAATGATACATGTATTTTTTAGCAAAATGTATTGTATGAATATGATTTCATTCCTAGAAATTGCAGGAAATTTGGCCAAATATCAATCAACCAATAGATTTAACAAGTAATTCCTTAGGTTATATATTTAGACTATTCCACTCTTCCAAATATACAGTGCCCTGTATGTTCTACAAACTGTTTGCATTGTTTTTCTGTTTGTTTTTTGCTTTCGGGGGTTTCTTTTGCTATTGATCCAGAAGTATCTCTGAAACATTTCTGTACCACAATGACTCTCCTGAGCCTCTATTTACAGAGATCAACCAAGCTGTTATAGACTGACAGTGCTACTTGGTGGCAAGAACAGAATTTTGTCTTAATCCTTCATCACTTTTCTATTACACCTGTTTTCTCCCTTGTGTTCTTCTTCAGGCAGATTTTATTTATCAACTCAGGTTTTTTTTTTCTCAAAAATAAGCACAGTATTTCTCCCTGTTATGAAGACAAAATTAACGTAATCATGCATATGAAAGCACATTTTCTAAACAAGCGTGGGTGGGTTTTGAACTCTCAGGTGTATAAGTCGTTTCCAAACTACAGGCTGTGGGAGGACAGACAGTTTTCCTTTTCACCGCCATATACCTACAGGGCTGTAAAGTTGGTTCATTTCCTCTCTCTCTCCCTCCCTCCTTCTCCTTCTCTCCCTCTCTCTCATCCATCTATCATATAAAGATTTACAAATGAGTGAAAGAGTGAAGTAGATTTTTTCTAATGATTACCTAACTATAGAGAATGTTACAAATTAAGACATTAATATTCCAGAATTCTCCTTGTTGCATTTGTATGCCTTATATTTGTTATACAGTAAGTCCCCTGTAGACAAACCTTCAAGTTGCGAACTTTCAAAGACGCGAATATGTGTTCACATGTCCAATCACATAAGTTAGTTCATGTATCCGGTGTACACGGTCATGTGCGTGCATCCTCTACAAATGGTTGTACTTTTGTGTGCTTTACTGTACAGTACTGTATAGAGTACAGTGGTACAGTATCTTTAGCTCAAGCTCAGGATGTCTGGAGGCAGGCATAAAAGCAGTGGTGATGCAGTTGGTACAGTACTACCCAGACATCACTGGATCGTTTTCTCAGGAGGGTAGATAGAGTTGAATCCAGCAAGGAACCAGCACCTGTGTCATCAACGTCAGGCATCAGTGAAATTACAGCTTGCCTTCCATCTCCCATTGCTGACGATCCTTCAGCTCTACTGTCTTCCACCTCCTCTCCCTCCTCCAGTCAGTAACTCTTCTTGCCTGTTCACTCCATGCCAGCCCCTGTATGCCAGCTATTGTACTGGACTACTGTGCTTTTCAAGGTACTGTACTATAAGATTTTAAATGTTTTCTTTAGTTTTTGTGTTTGTTTTTCTTTGTATTATTTGTGTGAAAAGTATTATAAACCTGTTACAGTATAGTACTACATAGCCGATTGTGTTAGTTGGGTACCTAAGCTAATTTTGTTGAACTTAGGAACAAACTGGACTTACAAACGTGTTCTCAGAATGGAACTCATTCGTATGAAAGGGACTTACTGTATAAACAACAGCTTAGAGCACATTTCCAAACCATAGCAAAAAGTACGCTTACTGAGTGTATCAGTTCAAATGAAACAGAAATTTATTTTTATTTGTGAGTCACTTCAATGTATTCACTTAATGGGGTTTCATTCCATATGGATACCCAGGGAGATACTGTAAATATAGGAAACTGTGTGGTATTAAGTCCCTTTAATGAAGTAAATAAATAGAAAATAAAACATTGGTAAATAAATGGCTATAATTTGAGAAGGCACATAAATTGCTTTACCCAGGAAGAACAGGTTTGAGCGAGTTTAAGAGTCACAATATAGTGGGACCACTGCTTTGCAAAAATCCCCTAAGAAAAATACAGGTGCTGCAATTATGTCTGAACCCTAAATTACTTGAGAAATATTTAGATGCTCTGTCATACTAAGTGTAATGTGATAATACTGTCATTAAGTTCTAGTCAGTTATCACGAGTAAGTCAGAATCATTTTAGAACCCAAACTAGTTGATTGGATAATTCATTTGCAAGAGCCCACTGTGGCATAATACTGCTGTAGCCATCTGTATCATAAGATGAGTTGATTCCCAAGTCTATTACTGAAACACCATGGCAATGTGAGTAAATTTGCCAGAGTGATTTCCCTGCAGTCACACATTTATTTAGCCAAACAAACAGCTATGCTTGCAGTAGGTAGCAGATGTTGTCAGTTGCAGGAGACAACATCATGGGAAGCATCTTTTCTCTGATTGCAACTGAGAGGGAGTGGCAATGTGAAAGGAGCTAAGTAATTTAAACTTTACAAGGACTAGATTTTTGTTCCTTTAATTCTCTTGTGAGTCCCCATTATATTGCATCCCCAGACTTCCCCTGAATAGTGCTAAGTTCCTACTGCTATTCATTTGGAGCGGTGTCTAGTAGCATGGAATAATTCAAACAGATATAGTACTAGGGTTTTGCAAAGGGCTTACCTCAACATGACTACCCATACATGCCAAAGGTGGCCCTCACACCCTCGTTAATTCTTCCCTGTCCCTCTAGTACAAAGCACATTCTATATATTAAATGAATATCTCTGAAGAATAGGTCTCTGAGCTAGCTGAAAGCTGTTATATCTAGTGCCGAGAGCTTCTTCCTATCTTTTCATTTATTTCTCTATGCACTGTCACCATCTCTAGTTTGTGGTATTCTTGCTTCCAAAGAAAGAAACTTGAGGTAGATATTGTACATTGGCTCATACAATGCACCCCCCCAAACAACTCTCTTTTTGTTTGAATAAAGATATGAAGGCAAGAAAGCTTATCTTGCAGTCAGAAGTGTCTTATCTTGCAGTCAGAAGTGATGCAGTTCTGTCCAAGCAAACATAATTAGAAATATGCTAGAGTCGCCCTACCCCTGCCTCTTTCTTTTTGCCTGGAATCTCAGACACAGTCACACTGCAGCCATTTTGTGACCATGAGGGGAAGGGAAACAGAAATCCAGAGTCTCAGATCAGTATCAGCAAACATCTGCCTTCAGATTTCTTGCTGTTTGAAGAAAGACGTCCCCATTTTCAAATGATTGTAAATATATCTGTTATTTGCAAGTCAAAGCATTCTTAAACAAAATTCTTCTTGGACAAGGAGAGTCTTAAACTTGGTGGCAAGTCTCTGACTTTTGGACAAATGGTTAGTTGTGCTTTTAGTCTCTTTTCATGAAGTCCATATGGGGAAAAGGTAGTCTTTTATATGATAAATATGAAGAAATTATGTTGATCTGATACATCTCTGTGCCCCAGTAAGGATATCACCCCTTTCTGAGAATATCTGCCAGGGCACAAACGGCTTGATCTTTGTATTCACCACTAGTGCGGCATTGATCTGGCTGTGATGGGATGATTCTAAAGCTTAAAGCAGCTTTAGAGCATCCAGCCTAAACTTTTTTGAGGTCCCCAAACTTTTTGAGGTCCCCAAACTTTTTGACACCAGGGACCGGTTTTGTGGAAGACAACTTTTCCACAGACAGGGTGGGTGGGGTGGGGTGGGAGAGCAGATGGTTCAGGCTGTAACGGAAGCAATGGGGAGCGGTGGGGAGCGGCAGATGAAGCTTCGTTCGCTTGCCTGACGCTCACCTCCTGCTGTGCGGCCCGGTTCCTGACAGGCCATGGCCCAAGGGTCGGGGACCCCTGGCTTAAAGGACCAACACCATTATACATCAAATTAACTCAAGCAACTTTGATATGTTCTCTTAGGAAGACCTCTGCTTATATTAAGTATGCATGAGGTGCCTATTTCTGTTTGCTAATTTTTTTTTTCTATTTATAATCTTGTTGTTGTTGTTATTTACTTCATACCTTAAGTTCAACCCCAAATAAATTCTTGGAAAATTTCTCTCCAGGAAGAGGCGTATCTTGATTTTTCTTCTATTCCCTCATCTTAGATGCTTTATTTCCTTGGCTTTGGTGTCTCCAGAGGTCTTGAGAGTGTCTCATGCCTCTTGTTCTTCCCTCTCTGATTCCTTCACAGGAGGAACAGTCTTCAGAACATCATCCTTGGCTATCATTTCTTATCATGTGGCATGTTCTTCTGAAATTATTCTGTTCATTTGCATGACTTTAATTACATAGCATAATGGTGTCCACCAAGTTGATGTTTCCAGGCCCTGGGCTCTCTGTAAGCTGTTCAATTTGCTTTCTGTAGGGGGAAAGGCATAATTTGTATCATTTGCTGATTTCTGTATAATAAATACTCTCTATAGCCAATTTCAAGCTACTGATATTTTAACAACATGCTCACAAAGTTCCCAAATATTAACAATTGGCTTTTGTAAGCTATGGACCTAAAACAGGCTGCCAGATATATCCCAGCAAAAATGGGTTTATTTGGGATCAGCAGATAATTACAATTTGGGGTCTGCAACTGTGGTGAGCCACATGCAAGTCCCCCACAACAAGGGAAGGAGAACACTTTTATAGAGGGAAAAAAGAAGTTGGGAGGGCTCTAGTAAATAAAGTGTCTATGGCTTTTCATTGGCTGAGTTCTTGCCAAGAAAGAAGAGAAGTCCTTCTTTATCATGTTGGGCTCTGCTCCCATCACAGGGCTTGAGAGCGTCCCCTTTTGGTCTCCTGACTTGATTTAATTGAGGTTTCTGTTTCTTCATTTTTTGCACAAGCTGATATGAATTGGTTCCAGTGCACCGGAGAGACTGCCAGATGTCACCGTTTGGTTTCTGTTGGAATTTCAAAATCAATATGCCCCAAACTAACTCCTGTTCTCTTCTTCTCTCCCAGCCTTCTCCTTTTCAGTGATTAACACTATCACTCATTTATTTCCTTAAGTCAGAGTCCTAGACGTCATGCTTTTGATTCGTTCCCTACCATTATCCTCCACATTTGATCGGTAACCAAATCTGCTATTATGTCTTTGTCCTTAATATGTCTCAAAATGACAGTAGCTCCAGTGATACTAACTAAATCGGGTCATCATGATCTCTCGCTTGGAACACTAAACTAGCCTTCTTATTGGTATCTTTGCTTCTGGCCCAGTTGATTCTGCTTTCAATTGATTCTCCATGCAATGACCAGAGGGATCTTTCTATAATGCAGGCCTAGTCAATGTCACATTCTTACTTATATTCCTTGGTTGTTCTTCTGATACAATTTGAGTAAAGTTGTAAATCCTTCAGGATACATACAAGGCCCTTCATGGGCTGATACATACTAATCTACCCAGCATCCATTCTTACCTCACAGACTACAACCAACATCCTATAGCTATATATTAATTAATTATGCTCCTTCTTTCGATTCCAAGCCTTTGCTCATGCTCTTTTCTCTTACAAGACTGATATTATCAATAATAAAGCCAATACTGTAAGTGTGTAACATAATATTTTACCAGGCTTTATTCTAATTTCCTTAGTATGTTTGTTTAATCCTCATAATCACTCTAGTAGTTAGTTTTTGTTTCCTTTTTAAAAAAATTTAGGGACAGAGGGATCAACCAACTCTTCTAAAATTACATAGCTAGTAAATGTGGGCACTATATTATTTCTCAATGCCCCACCCCCTCCAAATCTTAATCCTCATTATAACTTCTGCTTATAGTTCCTGTTCCTCAGGAAGCTTTTAAAAATGGAAATATTTCTATGTCTTCCCATAGTATACTATACTAATCCTTATCCTTGGCAAACTTCTATGGAATAGCCTGTTTACTTGTCCTTGACCCCAATAAAATATCATTTTTCCAGAAACAAGGCTATCTCTTGCTTACCACTGTATCTGAAGCACTTAGTAGGGTACTCAGTACATAACAAATATAAATTCATATTTGTTGAATGAATAAATGTTGAAAACTGAGAAAATGCCACTTGAGATTAGTAAGGCTCAATAATTTATAGATTCATATTACTGACTGAGTTTAAAATGGGAGCCAAACATCATACAACATAGAAACTCACTAAAGCCATTTCTCACTGACATATTTGATTGACACATTTAATTTGGGAACATAATGTAAGAAATGAACTGAAGGAAAATATAAATTGCAGAATTGTATAGATTACATATTGTTAAGGAAATTTACAGATCTTCTTATCCATTCTTCTAGCTGTATAGATAAGGAAACTAAAGTCAATGCAAACAGTTAGATCTGTCCAATATTTTTATTCATTCAACTTTCTTATGAGATTAAACTAGGAAGCTCAGGAGGTGTTTTTGTTCTTAAAAAAGAATAAGTATTTGAATAAGGAATAAGAAATAAAAACTTGGATCTGAGATTTTAACATTAAATCATCAGTTTTTTGATACTAAAAACTACAACTAATACTTTGTTATAAACATTAACACTATTTACAATAGTTGATTGAAAAATAGGGTGCACGAGGTGTAAAATATACGTTTATCTTGAGTTGCTTTTTTTGTTTTTTTTTTTTGAGCTGCTTTTTAAAGTCTCTTTTCACATTGACATTAATAGAAATATACTCTAATGATAGCTTGGTAAAGTGAGTTTTATTGCTCAGTACTTCTTCCATCTCTGTAAATTGAAGATGGCGCAACTATTTTCAAAGGGTTTTTATAACAAACAATTGTAATAATTCTGCAAAACTTTAGGGAGTGTCTCTCATTTAGTAGATACTCTTTAAACATTTGATGAATAACAAAACTTTTGCTGACTTAATCTTTCCTTACTTTCATTTTAACAATGCAGTTTTTGT
Organism: Neophocaena asiaeorientalis asiaeorientalis; assembly: GCF_003031525.2. NCBI lineage: Eukaryota > Metazoa > Chordata > Mammalia > Artiodactyla > Phocoenidae > Neophocaena > Neophocaena asiaeorientalis. The sequence continues at coordinate 5,532,219 of NW_020173929.1, read as the reverse complement.
GTGAGTTGCTGTTATTATTTTGTTGTTTCTGTTGTTTTCAGTTGTAGATGTAGTTTTATTATTGCAGTCAAAGAGCCTGAAAACCTCTCATACCTCCACACCCAACTTCCCTGAAATCACTACTCACAATTTGTAGTGTGACAATGTAGATGTCCCAGGAAACACTGCTAGAGATTTCTGCCATGAGAAAGTAGGTTTTAAGCTCTTAGGCTGCAGCTGTGAATTGTGAATTTAGAGTTTTCTAGAAGAATTTTAATTTTGTCATTAAGAATGGCCATTTATTATCATTCTTTTTTCAGTACAGAGGATTTACAGGTTGCCTCAAAAATTAAACAGAGCATTTGAAAACATTTTTTTTCAAAAGCCAATCTGTAGCTTTGTAGTATAGTCTGAAGTCAGGGAGGCTGATTCCTCCGGCTCCGTTTTTCTTTCTCAAAATTGCTTTAGCAATTTGGGGTCTTCTGTGTTTCCATACAAATTGTAAAAGTTTTTGTTCTAGTTCTGTGAAAAATGCCATTGGTAGTTTGATAGGGATTGCATTGAATCTGTAGATTGCTTTGGGTAGTATAGTCATTTTCACAATGTTGATTCTTCCAATCCAAGTACATGTTATATCTCTCCATCTGTTTATATCATCTTTGGTTTCTTTCATCAGTGTCTTACAGTTTTCTGTATACAGGTCTTTTGTCTCCTTAGGTAGGTTTATTCCTAGGTATTTTATTCTTTTTGTTCCAGTGGTAAATGGGACTGTTTCCTTAATTTCTTTCTGATTTTTCATTGTTAATGATAGGAATGTAAGAGATTTCTGTGTATTAATTTTGTATCCTGTGGCTTTACTAAATTCGTTGATTAGCTCTAGTAGTTTTCTGGTGGCATCTTTAGGATTTTCTACGTATAGTACCACGTCATCTGCAAACAGTGCCAGTTTTAAAAAACTAAAATTAGAACTACTGTATGGCCCAGCAATCCCACTACTGGGCATATACCATGAGAAAACCATAATTTGAAAAGATACATGTACCCCCATGTTCATTGCAGCACTATTTACAATAGCCAGGACATGGAAGCAACCTAAATTATGTCCATTGACAGATGAATGGATAAAGAAGATGTGGTACATATATACAATGGAATATTACCCAGCCATAAAAATGAATAAAATTGAGTCATCTGTAGTGATGTGGATTCACCCAGAGTCTGTCATACAGAGTGAAGTAAGTCAGAAGGAGAAAAACAAATACCATATATTAACGCATATATACAGAACCTAGGAAAATGGTACTGATGAATCTAGTGGCAGGGCAGAAATAGAGACACAGATGTAGGGAATGGACTTGTGGACACAGAGGGGGAAGGGGAGGGTGGAACAAATTGAGAGAGTAGCATTGACATATATACACTACCATGTGTAAAACAGATAGCTAGTGGGAAGCAGCCACATGGCACAGGGAGATCAGCTCGGTGCTTTGTGATGACCTAGAGGGGTGGGATAGGGAGGGTGGGAGGGAGACGCAAGAGGGAAGGAATATATGTATACATATAGCTGATTCACTTTCTTGTACAGAAGAAACTAACACAAGATTGTAAAGCAATTATAATCCAATAAAGGTGAAAAAAAAATAAAATCCAGTCTGTTAGGAAAAATTCTACTGATCAAACATATGGACAATTGTATTTCCTTCACTTGCTTTCTTTACTAGAAACATCAGCATCTCTCTCCATTCAGGCCTTCATTTGTGCTTGGGTTTTGGTTTGGATATGACAGGTTTCTTTTTTTTTCCTCTTTAAATATGCTTAATGTTTAGGGAACCTGTTTATACATCAAAATTTACATACATTCTATACCTTTTTATAGCAGCTCATCATGTATTTGATATGGATAAGATGATCTTCATCAACAGAAAACAGGTAATAATTTGCATTTTTCATTGGATACCTACATTTTTTTTTCCTTCTCAGCAGTCATTATAGTGCTATGGATTTCTCTCTGGATTCATTTATCATGGGTAAAGGAATATTGAAAAAATACTGAAAAAATATTCAATTTGCACATTTTTCTCTATTTAATTCTTTTCTTTATAAACCAGTGGATTATATATTTCATCATATTTTATTGTCTGGAATAGCTTCTGAACAAGAAAATACACAATTTGCATTCCTGGACCTGGAAATGAAATTGACCACTTCAGCACAACTTCGACTGAGGTAAAACTCAGAATGTTTGTTTTTCTTTATAGACATACTCATTGTTTTAATTTTTGCAAAGCAGATCCATTTAACACAGCAATTAAAACACTACATTAGGAGTCAGTTCAGTTTTGTCTCTGGCTATACTGAATACTGGCTCTAGTCCTGTTTCCCAAATAATCTGTAACTATAACTCTCATCAGTTATAAATTGTGTTTTCTTTCATTGTTAACATGAAACTGACATTGGTTATTTATTTAATCCTACACAAGTGTTTAGAGGATGGTTGTGAATGTGACTGTTCCTTTTAGAAAATATATTTGGTACTGACAGTCTACAAGCAACATTAGCTAGCACATATTTTCTCCAAAGACACAAGGAAAATAAATAGCAATTCTCTCAATACCACAAAGAACCATGCCTTGGTGTAATCTACATAGTAAGTACATTTTTCTAAGAATTCTCATAATGTGATTTATTCTACATATATGTCAATAATAGGCATGCTAGACAGTAAAATTATGAGAAAGCTATAATGGTTAATTGTAGTACCCAGAACCAAACTTCCCGAGTCTGAATTGACTTTGCCACTGATAAACTATGGTTACATGGACAAATTACTTAATTGTTTTCTCTGTGACTCTTTTCTTCACTTGCAAAGATACAGACATTCCCCCTAGAAAGGCACACATACATGTATAACTTAGACTATAATTTTAGGTGTTTCTGGGCCCCCTGAGACATATCCATACACTCCGGGTAAGAAGCCCCGACTAATACACTATGGGAAGTATTAATACTATCTAGCACTCTTGCTGTACCTTATCTAAAAACTCAAAGTGTCAAGACAGATAGACATAAAATTTTATCTACTTGCAAATTTATACTGGCCTGCATCTTTCAGAAATTAAGCCTGAATAAATGCATTTATGAGTTGATTTAAAACCAACCAACCAACCAACCAACCAACCTTCCTTTAACTATAGCCTTATCATACAATGTAGAATTCTGAAGTCAAAACATGCTCACCTGGGGACAGTATTTCCATTTTTAAAAAAAATACTTTTAAAGAATAGCCAAGGGAAGCAACTTATTCTCTACAATTTTGAAAAGTCGGCAGGCTTACTACTCCCATTCTGGTTAATTTTGGGAGCTTAGTGTATAACTCCCTGAAGAAGTAAGCTACCTCATCCTTCACATTACCCTTCTCAGGGTCTGGTGCCTTCTGATACAGATTCTCACATCATTGAGTAAGTTTATGTAAATTCCAAAGGGTCTTACAATCACCAGCATTGCAAAAATACAGCTTGGCATATCTCTTCAGTATAACAGGCAATGGTTTTCACATATACCAGGCAAAAATTATCACTAGAAATTTCAAGAAGGAAAATGAGTTACTCCTAGAAGAAAATACGTAAGTGATTATCATAGTTTGTAGAAAATACACATTTATTGAATAGGAGGCCCTCTTCCAAATTATGGGATATTTTGTATAAACATAAATATTTTTAATTAAAAATGTTTACTGAGCTCCCATTAAATACAAGGCAGAATATTTGCTTTGAATCTGTTTGAAAAGATATGACATTTTCACAGGAAATAATAACTATCAATAGAATCAGAGAATGTATTCTGCCTAACTCTAAACTCTACATAGAGATCCAGAGTGGGAGACGGCCATAACTCAGTTAATATGATTCATGTCAGTTACAGCCTTGGAACCAACTCACATGAATTATTTTAGACTGTTTTCGAGATTCTGTTGTATTTCATGGTACTAGCACATGCAGGAAAATTCATTAGCATGCATGCACATTCATGTGCCAACACACAAACACACATACACACACACACTGGATTTGACAGTGAACTCTGTCCTTCCACAAAGAAAAAAGGGGAGGAGAGGAATAGCAAAGTTTTTCTTCCATTGTATGGGTGTAAATTACTTTAAATAAATATTGTTATCACTATTCAGAAGCACATGTTTATCTTTAAAATGCCATTGATTTGAAAAACAGACTCGGAATTCTACATTATAACGGCTAACAATTACATTTGTGAGGAAAAGAATAAGACTGCCAGATATTTGGCTTTGTGTAGTCTCATGCTAAAATGTTTACTGGCATTGTTATATACAGAATGCTGAAAGAGATGTTGCTCATTTAAAGGGAATATATTAAATTGGGAACTCTGCAATCATGTGTTGCATGAAGGAGCCGAGTGAATTTGGAGACTCTGACATCATATTCTTTAGTGTTAGCACTGATTCGATTTATAGACTACTGTTTGTAAAAATCTTTCCTGATAGAAAAATATGAGAGACTAATAAATATGAGTGTATTTAGTCTCACTCCCTCTAGTGAACCTATTACTAAAATAACTTAATCAAATTCTGAGGCTATTTTGTTATTTGCACCAGGCACATGAGTGGCAGAGTTAGCTATCTTCCTTCTATGATGCTTATTATACTGTTTCTGAGGGAGTAGGGCCATACCAGAGCAGTGGGACCAATTATAGTGGCATCTGAATGAAAATCTTACCTGTCGCTTCAGTTGACCCCTGGGAAAAACATACAGTAATGTTTAACCATGATATTTTGTACTTATTTTTACACATCTTTAAGGAATACATTTTATTCCTAAGAAAAACTATCTAATAGTAGGACAATTGAATGGTCAAATGTTTCACTGTTGATGATTCACAAAAACTGAACGTGTGTTGTGTGCTGTGTTGTCATGTAAGCACTGGAGTATGAGACTGTGTGTTTCAGTGCTCACCCCCTCATCTGTGTACTCTATGACTCTGGCAAGTTAACCTCTCAAAGAATCATTGCCCTTTGTAGATTAGATACATAGAGAGATAACAGCACATATTTCAAAAGTTTGTGGTAAGGAATAAATGAGAGACTATTTAAAAAAAGAGCTCGTGCAGTAGTTGTCATAGAGTGAATACTTAATAAATACTGGGTTATTGCTATTAGGCACGTCTACCCTGGGATTTTGTCCCCTCTAAGGATAACCAGTGATTTTCAGGTCTTGACCGGCCACTATAATACATTCAGTCATAATAGTGAGTAATGAAATTACTAAGCTGGAATGTATTCAACATCATTCCTTAGAAGGAGCTCAGCATAGCAGTGGTAGCTAGAGATACAAAATTTGCAACTAGAACCCGTGTTTAAATCCCAGCTCTGCTACTCATTAGCTGCATGACTTTGGATGAGTCAACAACCGATGCCTCAGTTTCCTCACCTACATAACAGCAATAACAACACAATCAACCATTTATAGTTGTTATAAGGATTAGAAACACTATTGTTTGAACCACACTTAGAATGGTGCCTGTTGTTTAGGAAACATAACTTAAGTGTTTGGTAAATAAACGTAAGCCACTGCAATATTGTGTGGGTCTTTCCCTGTATTAAATATTGTATGTCTAGGTTTCAAATATATTGAATACAAATATATTACAGGTGCATGAATCAGACTGGGAACATAATGTGCAACGAGCCTGAATCACACCCCTCCTGGCATAGAATAAAGTAGAATTTCAAAGCTCCAATGTAGAATGACTAGGATAGACCCAATTCTATACGCTGCTTGGTTTGGCACTGACTCTGCTTAGCATGCCTTAGGACCACGTTCATCATCGTAAACAACTCTACTATGTTTCTTTGGCTCAAAGACTATTACTGTTTAAGTAAGAAGTGAAAGAAATAGGAGAGAAAAAGCTCATATCCTTTCTTTCAATATACCCTTACAAAAAAAGCCAATTAAATCAACCTCTAAAATACTTATCAAACGTAATCTGAGTACTCAGACCTAAAGTGAGGACTGCATCTTCAGAACATCTTTTCCCGTAATGGGGTGTATTTGCTTCAGAGAACTGGGGCTATGCTGCTGACAAATCTCACTGCGTCTGCTTTTTATAGTTCGTAATTCTCTTATTAAAAAATACTTATATTTATTTTTAACAACTGTTTTGTCTGTAGGTGATGTGATTTCAGGCCCTATGTAACTTCACTAAATTCCTTTCCAAATCACATAAAATATTAGCATTTAAAAATATATAGTATGGAGGGGACCTTCAAGAAGACAGAGGAGTAAGACGTAGAGATCACCTTCCTCCCCACAAATACATCAGAAATACAACTACATGTGGAACAATTTCCTACAAAACACCTACTGAACGCTTGCAGAAGACCTCAGACTTCCCAAAAGGCAAGAAACTCCCCAGGTACCTGGGTACGGCAAAAGAAAAAAGAAAAAACAGAGACAAAAGAATAGGGACGGGACCTGCACCAGTGGGAGGGAGCCGTGAAGGAGGAAAGGTTTCCACACACTAGGAAGCCCCTTCGCTGGCGGTGGCGGGGGGGGGAGCTTTGAAGCCACAGAGGAGAGCGTAGCAACAGGGGTACAGAGGGCAAAGCAGAGAGATTTCGGCAAAGAGGATCATTGCCGACCAGCACTCACCAGCCCGAGAGGCTTGTCTGCTCACCCGCCGGAACAGGTGGCGGCTGGGAGCTGAGGCTCAGGCTTCGGAGATCAGATCCCAGGGAGAGGACTGGGGTTGGCGGCGTGAACACAGCCTGAAGGGGGCTAGTGCGCCACAGCTAGCCGGGAGGGAGTCCAGGAAAAAGTCTGGTGCTGCCGAAGAGGCAAGAGACCATTGTTTTGGGGTGGGCGAAGTGGGATTCAGAGCACCGTCTAAAAGAGCTCCAGAGACGGGCGCAAGCCGCAGCTATCAGCGCGGGCACCAGAGAATGGCATGAGGCGCTAAGGCTGCTGTTGCCGCCACCAAGAAGCCTGTGTGCAAGCACAGGTCACTATCCACATCTCCACTCCCGGGAGCCTGTGCAGCCTGCCACTGCCAGGGTCCCGTGATCCAGGGACAACTTCCCTGGGAGAACACACGACACACCTCAGGCTGGTGCAACGTCACGCCGACCTCTGCCACCACAGGCTTGCCCCACATTCCGTACCCCTCCCTCCCCGCGGCCTAAGTGAGCCAGAGCCCCCTAATCAGCTGCGCCTTTAACCCTGTCCTCTCTGGGCAGGAACAGACGCCCTCAGGAGACCTATACACAGAGGCGGGGCCAAATCCAAAGCTGAATCCCAGGAGTTGTGCAAACAAAGAAGAGAAAGAAATCTCTCCCAGCAGCCTCAGGAGCAGCGGATTAAATCTCCACAATCAACTTGATGTACCTGCATCTGTGGAATACATGAATAGACAACGAATCTTCCCAAAACTGAGACTGTGGACTTTGGGAGCAACTGTAGACTTGGTGTTGGCTTTCTGCATCTAATTTGTTTCTGGTTTTATGTTTACCTTAGTTAAGTATTTAGAGCTTATTATCATTGGTAGATTTTATTATTGATTTGGTTGCGCTCTTCCTTTTATTTATATACATATATACATTTTTCTTTTCCTCTTTTACTGAGTGTGTATGTGTATGCTTCTTTGTATGATTATGTCTGTATAGCTTTGCTTTTACATTTGTCCTAGGGGTGTGTCTGTCCGTTTTTTTGTTGCTTTTTTTTTTAGTATAGTTATTAGCACTTCTTATCATTGGTGGATTGTTTTTTGGTTTAGTTGCTCTATTCATTCATTCTTTCTTTTTTTAAAATTATTTTTTAATTTTTAACAATTCTTTTATTTTTTAATTTACTAGCTTTCTTTTCTTTTCTCTCTTTCTTTCTCTTTTTTTCTCCGTTTTCTTCTGAGCTGTGTGGCAGACAGGGTCTTGGTGCTCTGGCTGGGTGTCAGGCCTGAGCCTCTGAGGTGAGAGAGCCAAGTTCAGAATCTGGTCCACCAGATACCTCCCAGCCCCACATACTATCAAATGGCAAAAGCTCTCCTAGAGATCTCCATCTTAATGATAAGACCCAGCTCCACTCAACAACAAGCAAGCTCCAGGGCTGGACGCTCTATGTCAAACAACTAGCAAGACAGGAACACAATGCCACCCATTAGCAGAGAAGCAGCCTAAAATCATAAAAACTTCACAGACACTCTAAAACACACCACCAGATGTGGTCCTGCCAACCAAAAACACAAGATCCAGCCTCATCGACCAGAACACAGGCACCAGTCCCCTCTACCAGAAAGCCTGCACAACCCACTGAACCAACCTTACCCACTGGGGGCAGACAACAAAAACAACGGGAACTACGAACCTGCAGCCTGCAAAGAGGCAACCCCAAACACACTAAGTTAAGCAAAATCAGAAGACAGAGACATACACTGCAGATGAAGGAGCAAGGTAAAAACCCACCAGACCTAACAAATGAAGAGGAAATAGGCAGTCTACCTGAAAAAGAATTCAGAGTAATGATAGTAAAAATGATCCAAAATCTTGGAAATAGAAAGGAGAAAATACAAGAAAATTTTAACAAGAACCTAGAAGAACTAAAGAGCAAACAAACAATGATGAACAGCACAATAAATGAAATTAAAAATTTTCTAGAAGGAATCAATAGCAGAATAACTGAGGCAGAAGAACGCATAAGTGACCTGGAAGATAAAATAGTGGAAATAACTACTGCAGAGCAGAACAAAGAAAAAAGAATGAAAACAATTAAAGACAGTCTCAGAGACTTCTGGGAAAATATTAAATGGTCCCAGAAGAAGAAGAGAAAAAGAAAGGGACTGAGAAAATATTTGAAGAGATTATAGCTGAAAACTTCACTAATATGGGAAAGGAAATAGTCAATCAAGTCCAGGAAGTGCAGAGAGCCCCATACAGGACAAATCCAAGGAGAAACATGCCAAGACACATATTAATCAAACTATCAAAATTAAGTACAAAGGAAAAATAGAAGCAGCAAAGGAAGAGCAACAATTAACATACAAGGGAATCCCCATAAAGTTAACAGCTGATCTTTCAGCAGAAACTCTGCAAGCCAGAAGGGAGTGGCAGGACATATTTAAAGTGATGAAAGAGAAAAACCTAAAACCAAGATTACTCTTCCCAGCAAGGATCTCATTCAGATTTGATGGAGAAATTAAAACCTTCACAGACAAGCAAATCTAAGAGAATTCAGCACCACCAAATCAGCTGTTCAACAAATGCTAAAGGAACTTCTCTAGGCAGGAAACACAAGAGAAGGAAAAGACCTACAATAACAAACACAAAACAATTGAGAAAATGGTAATAGCAACATACATATTGATAACTACCTTAAATGTAAATGGATTAAATGCTCCAACCAAATGACATAGACTGGCTGAATAGACACAAAAACAAGACCCATATATATGCTGTCTACAAGAGACCCACTTCAGGCCTAGGGACACATACAGATTGAAAGTGAGGGGATGTAAAAAGATGTTCCATGCAAATGGAAATCAAAAGAAAGCTGAAGTAGTAATTCTCATATCAGACAAATCAACTTTAAAATAAAAACTATTACAAGAGACAAAGAAGGACACTACATAATGATCAAGGGATCAATTCAAGAAGAAGATATAACAATTGTAAATATTTATGCACCCCACATAGGAGCACCTCAATACATAAGGCAAATGCTAACAGCCATAAACGGGGAAATTGACAGTAACATAGTAATAGTCGGGGACTTTTAACACCCCACTTTCACCAATGGACAGATCATCCAAAATGAAAACAAATAAGGAAACAGAAGCTTTAAATGATACATTAAACAAGATGGACTTAATTGGTATTTATAGGACATTCCATCCAATAACAAGAGAATACACTTTCTTCTCAAGTGCTCTGGAACATTCTCCAGGATAGATCATATCTTGGGTCACAAATCAAGCCTTGATAAATTTAAGAAAATTGAAATCACATCAAGTATCTTATCCGACCACACGCTATGAGACTAGATAACAATTACAGGAAAAAATCTGCAAAAAATACAAACACATGGAGGCTAAACAACACTCCTTAATAACCAAGAGACCACTGAAGAAATCAAAGAGGAAATCAAAAAATACCTAGAAACAAATGACAATGAAAACATGATGACCCAAAACCTATGGGATGCAGCAAAAGCAGTTCTAAGAAGGAAGTTTAGAGCCATACAATCCTACCTCAGGAAACAGGAAACATCTCAAATACACAACCTAAACTTACACCTAAAGGAATTAGAGAAAGAAGAACAAAAAACTCCAAAGTTAGCAGAAGGAAAGAAATCATAAACACCAGATCAGAAATAAAAGAAAAAGAAATGAAGGAAATGATAGCAAAGACCAATAAAGCTAAAAGCTGGTTCTTTAAGAAGGTAGTCACAATTGGTAAACCATTAGCCAGACTCATCAAGAATAAAAGAGAGAAGACCGAAATCAATAGAATTAGAAATGAAAAAGGAGAAGTAACAAATGACACTGCAGAAATACAAAGGTTCATGAGAGATTACTACAAGCAACAATATGCCAATACAGTGGACAACCTGGAAGAAAGGGACAAGCTCTTAGAAAAACACAACCTTCCGAGACTGGCCCAGTAAGAAATAGAAAATACAAACAGACCAATCACAAACACTGAAGTTGAAACTGTGATTAAAAATCTTCCAACAAACTATAGCCGAGGACCAGATTCCTTCACAGGCGAATTCTATCAAACATTTACAGAAGAGTTAACACCTATCCTTCTCAAACTCTTCCAAAATATAGCAGAGGGAGGAACACTCCCAAACTCATTCTACGAGGCCACCATCACCCTGATACCAAAACGAGACAAATATGTCACAAAAAAAGAAAACTACAGGCCAATATCACTGATGAACATAGATGGAAAAATTCTCAACAAAATACTAGCAAACAGAATCCAACAGCACATTAAAAGGATCATACACCATGATCAAGTGGGATTTATCCCAGGAATGCAAGGATTTTTCAATACACACAAATCAATCAATGCGATAAACCATATTAACAAATTGAAGGAGAAAAACCATTTCATCATCTCAACAGGTGCAGAAAAAGCTTTTGACAAAATTCAAAACCCATTTATGATAAAAACCTACAGAAAATAGGCATAGAGGTAACTTTCCTCAACATAATAAAGGCCATATATGACAAACCCAGTTAATATTGTTCTCAATGGTGAAAAACTGAAACCATTTCCACTAAGATCAGGAAAAAGACAAGGTAGCCCACTCTCACCACTATTATTCAACATAGTTTTGGCAGTTTTAGTAACAGCAATCAGAGAAGAAAAAGAAATAAAAGCAATCCAAGTCAGAAAAGAAGAATAAAGCTATCACTCTTTGCCGATGACATGATACTATACATACAGAATCCTCAAGATGCTACCAGAAAACTACTAGAGCTAATCAATGAATTTGGTAAAGTAGCAGGATACAAATTAATGCACAGAAATCCCTTGCATTACTATACACTAATGATGAAAAATCTGAAAGTGAAATTAAGGAAACGCTCCTATTTATCACTGCAGCAAAAAGAATAAAATACTTAGGAATACGCCTACCTAAGGAGACCAAAGACATGTATGCAGAAAACTGTAAGATACTGAAGAAAGAAATTAAAGATGATCCAAAAGATGGAGAGATATACCATGTTCTTGGATGGGAAGAATCAACATTGTGAAATGACTATACTACCCAAAGCATTTTACAGATTCAATGCAATCCCTATCAAACTACCAATGGCATTTTTCACAGAACCAGAACAAAAAATTTCACAATTGTATAGAAACACAAAAGACCCTGAATAGCCAAAGCAATCTTGAGAAAGGAAAACGGAGCTGGAGGAATCAGGCTCCTGGACTTCAGACTATACTACATAGCTGCAGTAATCAAGACAGTATGGTACTAGCACAAAAAACAGAAATATAGATCAATGGAATAGGATAGAAAGCCCAGAGATAAACCCACACACATATGATCACCTTATTTTTGGTAAAGGAGGCAAGAATATATAATGGAGGAAAGACAGCTTCTTCAATAAGTGGTGCTGGGAAAACTGGACAACTATGTAAAAGAATGAAATTAGAACAACCTCTAATACGATACACGAAAATAAACTCAAAATGGATTAAAGACCTAAATGTAAGGCCAGACACTACAAAACTCTTAGAGGAAAATATAGGCAGAGCACTCTATGACATAAATCACAGCAAGATCCTTTTTGACCCACCACCTAGAAAATGGAAATAAAAATAAACAAACGGGACCTAATGAAACTTAAAAGCTTTTGCACAGCAAAGAAAACCATAATCAAGATGAAAAAACAACCCTCAGAATGGAAGAAATTATTTGCAAATGAAGCAACTGAGAAAGATTTAATTCCCAAAATTTTCAAGCAGCTCATGCAGCTCAATATTAAAAAAATAAACAACCCAATCCAAAAATGGGCAGAAGACCTAAATAGACATTTCTCCAAAGAAGATATACAGATTACCGACAAACACATGAAAGAATGCTCAACATCATTAATCATTAGAGAAATGCAAATCAAAACTACAGTGAGGTATCACCTCACACGAGTCAGTATGGCCATCATTAAAAAATCTACAAACAACAAATGCTGGAGAGGGTGTGGAGAAAAGGGAACACTCTTACACTGTTGGTGGGAATGTAAACTGATACAGCCAGTACGGAGAACAGTATGGAGGTTCCTTAAGACACTAAAAATAGAACTACCATAGACCTGGCAATCCTACTACTGGGCATATACCATGAGAAAACCATAATTCAAAAACAGTCGTGTACCACAGTGTTCATTGCAGCTCTGTTTACAATAGCCAGGACATGGAAGCAACCTAAGTGTCCATCGACAGATGAATGGATAAAGAAGATATGGCACATATGTACAATGGAATACAACTCAGCCATAAAAAGAAATGAAATTGAGTTATTTGCAGTGAGGTGGATGGACCTAGAGTCTGTCATACCAGAGTGAAGTAAATCAGAAAGAGGAAAACAAATACCGTATGCTAATTCATATATATGGAATCTAAATGAAAAAAAATGGTTCTGAAGAACCTAGCGGCAGGACAGAAATAAAGACACAGACATAGAGAATGGACTTGAAGACATGGGGAGGGGGAAGTGTAAGCTGGGATGAAGTGAGAGAGTGGCATGGACATATATACACTATCAAATGTAAAATAGATAGCTAGTGTTAAGCAGCTGCATAGCACAGGAAGATCAGGTCCTCGGTGTTTTGTGTCCACCTGAAGGGGTGAGATAGGGAGGCTGGGAGGGAGATGCAAGAGGGAGGAGTTATGGGGATACATGTATACATATAGCTGATTCACTTTATTATACAGCAGCAAGTAACACAACTTTGTAAACAATTATACTCCAATAAAGATGCAAAAAATATATATATAATATGATAGAATGCTAGGGAGGGAAAAGATTAAGGTTTTAAATATTTTTAAAAAATCATCACTATTTCCATGTCTGTAACAGTTTTCCAGTAAACCGTACTGATATACTCACAGAAGATGGGTTAGCTAAGTTAAGGTGCTTTAAGAAAATTCTCTGTGTGTGTATGTGTGTTTTGTGACATGATTGTCTGCCATACCTCAATGCAAGGAATTCGTCTCCTATGATTCTTCATATCATTCTATTTTCTCTTTCTCCAAACCACTGGAGAATTCTTTAAGTTTCTGAAGATGTTCAGGGATCATTAATGTTATGAAAGATAAATTCCTGATTGAAGCTTAAGAGCTACTTTTGGCCCAAAACAATACCTAAAGCTGTCAATGCTTGCCATTGCCCTTATTAAAGAAAATTATGCACTGGCCACTATAGAGGATTCTATCTGGGGTTCTTACTCATACTTGTTCGGAGTATTTTTAAATGGAAAAATCAATAAAACTACTCTTGGAAACATTTGATATCCATGCAAAATTATTATTTCTCAAGGTGGTTGAACATTCTCAGAAGAGCCATCCAATAAAATTGGAACGCCCAATCAAAGGTTAACAATATTTGCAACTGATAAATAGTACACTCTCATACACACATATAATTGATATTTATCACATAATCCATTAATTCACTGTGAATATTTATTGAACACAAAATATAGGACAAGTGTAATAAAGTTTGAAAAAGAAATTGGCACCATCTCTTTTCAAGAAATTGAGTTTGATGTTAATTCTTGCCATTGAATTTCTATTTATGTGGGGATAAACTTACTTCAAATTTTAACCAACTACTTGAAAGTTGAAGAATGTTTCACATAAAGTTCTTTGACCCCTGTGCACTTAAAACAGGTTGAACCATTCACTTAGCATGTTTGGAGCTTTAATAAAATGTCCTGTTAACATAAGCTGTATTTACCAGCTTTGCACCTAACCTAACCTGGGTTTTCTGCTCCTTTCCACTATAATACAAGCTCCATGAAGTCAGGGATGTTTGATGTGCGCCAATACTGTCTAATGCTTGAAGACTGCATGGGTACATACAGGCACTCAAATAAAGGTGAGTGATAAAATGAAACCCTCTCTCTTTTTTAGTATCTGTGCAGCTTCACATCTTTTCAGATGTCTTTTTTTTTTCTTTAGTGGTGACAGAGCATGGTCACTGGGAGTGACTATCTAGCATCAGAGCTGCTGAGTTGGAATCCCAGTTCTGTCACTTACTTACTATGATATTGTGGGCAATCTCCGTAAACCCTCTGTGTTCAGTTCCCCTACTTATAAAAGGGAGGTAGTAGTACCTCTTCCAGGGGTTCCTTGTAAGGGTTAAATAGCTAGTGCATGTAAGTTATTTTTTGTACAGAAACTGGCACATTGTACTTTCCCCATAAGTGTAACCTATTGGGGTTTTTTTGTTTGTTTGCGGTACGCGGGCCTCTCACTGCAGTGGCCTCTCCCGTTGAGGAGCACAGGCTCCGCACGCGCAGGCTCAGCGGCCATGGCTCACGGGCCTAGCCGCTCCGCGGCACGTGGGATCTTCCCAGACCGGGGCACAAACCCGTGTCCCCCGCATCGGCAGGCGGACTCTCAACCACTGCGCCACCAGGGAAGCCTTAACCTATTGTTTTTATTACTTTTCCAGTCTAACATTTGATCTGTGACATTATACTACAAGAAGTAATTTACTCACTGTCTGACTTTTCCTGTAACTTGTCACCCTCTGTCCCTGGAACACCACTTGAAACAAGGTAGATAAGCCTATCTTGATCCCCTCAAGGGAAGACAGAATTAGATATTTTAAGGCTGTGATTGAAGCATGTATAAAGTTTCTGTTCAGTCAGTCTGATTTGAGTGGAGGGAGGGGCCATGATGAGATAGAAGCAGAAATATGTTTGCAAAAGCTCAATAGGACTAGATTATAAAACATATATGATACTAGTCTGTCATGACTCATGGAAAGTTACAGAAGAGGGATGACATGTGAGTGCAGGTCTTTAAAGAAGTTTGTGGAAGCTTTTTCTACAGTGTGCATTAGTATGAAATGTCTGGATGGGAGTGCAGAGAAGTGAGTAGAAGTGAGTAGAAGCAAGAAATTTTGCAAAGGTAGCTCTCACCATGTGTAAAAAGTAAAGCTTCACAAGTTCAAATGCCTTTATGGGTCTTACTTATACACAATCATATGTATTAGACCGTATAGGAAAACTAAGAACTTAATGAGGGAGCTCTCCTACCTAAAAACATTTACATTCAATTAAAAACACAGTTGCAGCCTCAGAAAATCAATATTCACCCCCCTCATATATTCTAAGATGGCAACTGTAAAGTGAAAAGGAGGAAATGGATACAAAGGGTATTTTAGAGGAAAAATGAGTATGACCTGATGACCGGCTGTATAAGGAGGATTAGGATGAGAGATGTGCCAAGGATAACAGCAACATTCCCAACTTGGATTGCATTCCCTCCAAATGATGGATTTGGAGGATCAACCCTTAAAAGAAGGTCCACTTTAGGAGTCTTTGATTGGTTTCTTGTTTCCTTCCAGTTTACCAGGTATGACATACACTTCAGCCAAGGTTTTTAATTGAGATGCTGCTTCGTTATCACAGTGAATAACCCAAAGTAGGAACTATTTTTTGCTAAATAGAAGCTTCTCTACACTAGACAGATTGCCAGAATATATTTTTTAATTTTTAAAATTTATGCAACTAACCCCAGTGTTAGCATCCTATTTCATCTAGGAGTTATCACTGAGTCAATACCATATTTTTTCTTCTATAAGGCAGTTTTACTGAGGCTTAACATTTGATGTCACTAAATGAAAGTGATACACGACTCATATCAAAATGGAAGAAAACAATCTCCAAACTCCTTTTTTAAATAAAGAGAGCTTACAACCCTTTAGCGCGATGAGTAAGCTTTTTCGTTTTATTGACTTTTGACAAAGTTATAGATAAAAACGTGGATTGGCTGATATAGCAGAAATTTTTGCAGTTTAGTACATCCAAGATTATTACATTGAAATTGCTAAAATATACACACAACATCTAACGTTCTTTTATGAAATTAAATTTGCCCCATAATTTTCAATGAAATGCTAAAAGATGCATTTTTATATGCAGATTTTATTTCAGAATAATATTACCTGGCTAAACACCAATGAAGTAGTTTTATTCTCTCACGATTCCTTATTATGAAGATATCTCTTGTAGAAACATACTACATTTTTCCTACCTAAATCATTCAATATACTATAATTGGATATTTGCATCTACAGTGAAAAATTTGGCTAGGAAAGCTAGATCATGCCAAATAAGTGATTAAATGATTTTTACAAGAGAGGCATTTTATGTCTAGAGTATAAAGTTAAATGGAAAAGCAGAACACAAAATGGTATACACAGTGTAGTGATTTTAGAACACAGCTTCAAATTCTTTAATATTTTTGCCACCAGGAGGGAAGGTCTAAGTACCCATCTTCTTGAATCTGGATAAGCTTGTAACTGCTTCAGCCAATAGAATGTGGAGGAAGTGATGCCATCTGAGTTCTGAGACTAGGTCAGAAAAGGCCATGCTCCTAAACTGCCATGTCAGAAGTTAGATTAACCTGAGACTGCCACAATGGAGAAGCCGCATGAATGCACTCTGATTGACAGTCCCAGTTGAGTCCAGCCCCTGTCACAGACAGGTGAGTGAAGAAGCATCTTAGATTTGGACTCTCCAGCTCAAGCTGTTCTATTTTTCTGCCATTTGAGGCTTCTTAGCTGAGAACCTGGACAAAGTGGAACACAGAAAAGCTGATCCACCTCTGTCCTTTCTGAATTTCTTAACAAAATGCTTTTGCACAATAAAATGGCTGTCTTACATATTGTTGGTATGCTACAAACTGAGCACATCAGCTTTTAAGAAATGACTGTTACATTTTCAGGAATTTTGCAAGCAATGTGGAACAGCCATTTTTCTAAAAAAATTACACTTCAACAAATTATACTTTTTTAAAAAAGTTAACAAACACTAAAACTCATTAAATCTTAATTATTTTACTACTTCAAAGTACAGATTATGCCTTGAACTTACTGTTTTTGGTAATCCCTACCAAATTTATCATATTTCCATATAAACAGTAACTTATTCTCTTTTTATTGTTAAAATCTATTAATATTAAGTATTAGAAAAGGACTCCTGATTATTACTCAATCATAATGAGATTTATAATAATTTGCCAATCTATCACCAAAGATTAAATACTTTGTGCCGTGTTAGAATATGGAAGGAGGAATAAAGTGGTAGCAGATGGAGAAAAATATAGTGTTCTTTTTCTGCTTCTTAAGATCGTAGACCAACTGGTACTCATTTGAATCTGTAATACCTGTTAGTATCTAGTGATTCTTTTAATGAACACATGCAAATGATTTTTTAGTAGAAATTCTTCATTCTGTACATCAGTTATATCCACTTAAAAATCCATACACTTCTTGTAAATGACCCTATAGCTGTGATGAAAAATACTTTACCAAACTAAACCCATGTGAAATTTAATTTCATTTGAGCCGCTCATGAAATTAATTTTAATGCCTAATCATACAGTCTTCATGCTGACAAAATCCATACTGAACTTAATGACACAGGTGTCTACAAGGAATATCTGAAATTTTTATTCTACTCAAACAGCAGAGGTTCAGAGATCTTGGTTTTAATACTTCCTCCTCCAATAATCTTCATAAAAATTTTTTTAAACCCTCAAATATGTTCAAACTAAATCTATGTGAAAGATTAGGTGAAGAGTTAAGGTTAGGTTTCCAACATTAGAAATAATTCCTGACAAAACTCACGTATTTCATTTTTTAATAAATAATTATCTTTAATTCAAATATTTCTAAGAACACATTTTTATCTGTTCTCTCATGTCAAAAATGTTGAAGTCACACATCCTAATGTAGGACAGATTATGCTTAAAAAATAACAGAATGGATTTAGGATATTTACTGTAACTTTCTGACAAGTCATTATGTAATTGACTTTACTATTTTTAAAATTTATTTGCTTATTTATTTATTATTGGCTGCATTGGGTCTTTGTTGCTGCACGTGGGCTTTATCTAGTTGTGGCAAGCGGGGGCTACTCTTCTTTGCTGTGCCCAGGTTTCTCATTGCGGTGGCTTCTCTTGTTGCAGAGCATGGGCTCTAGGCATGTGGGCTTCAGTAGTTGTGGCTCACAGGCTCTAGAGTGCAGGCTCAGTAGTTGTGGCACATGGGCTTAGTTGCTCCATGGCATGTGAGATCTTCCCGGTCCAGGGATCGAACCCGTGTCCCCTGCATTGGCAGGCAGATTCTTAACCACTGAGCTACCAGGGAAGTCCCCTATATAATTTACTCTAAATGCTAAGGTCAGAGATTTTATTATCTACTATCTGTGGAATCATCGGATCTCACCAAACTATTTCAAAGATTACTCAAAATTTATGATTAAAATTGTATTTTTGGGCTTCCCTGGTGGCGCAGTGGTTGAGAGTCCACCTGCCGATGCAGGGCACACGGGTTCGTGCCCCGGTCTGGGAAGATCCCACATGCCGCGGAACGGCTAGGTCCGTGAGCCATGGCCGCTGAGCCTGCGCGTCCAGAGCCTGTGCTCCACAACAGGAGAATTGTATTTTTAAGTGTGTAAATATTTCATAAGTTTTAATTGAAAAAAATACACAGTGTCTTTGCAAACACTGGCTGCAATATTTCATTTCATTTTATATCCAGGCTTTAGAATTATCCTTCCCATGCTATGTTTGTCTGCTTTTAAACTTGACATAAACATATTGTTCGTCTAAGATGCTTCTTAAAAATAAATAACTGTATATATCAACTATGGTAAAAATGTTTAAGAGATGCTATATTATTAACAAATAAAATTCAAATATATCTGTTCAGTGCTCGTGAAGGTTTAGCAGTTGTGCTATCACACAATGGATACTTAGAGCTTTTAAAATTATTTGAGGGTGCAAAAAGTACTAGAGTTTAACTTTGCATTTTTGAAAGAGTTCTAAATTTGTAACCTTTTAGTTTTTAATATTTTACTTGTAAAATCACACTACAGAAGAAATGACTAATCATAATCTAACAATTGCCATTTGAACTCATATCAAACAAACTTGAATCAAAAACAGGATTAAATTATTAAGCCAAAAACTCTTACAAAATGTCCAAAGGATGGTGCTAGGACTTAACGTGCTTTTATACATGGTTTTGCAAAATAGTTCTATATTCCCTACAAATTAAAGAACTACCTTGAAATAAAATATAGTTAACTAAAATATAAGAATTTTTATATCTTCAGCCAAAACTTATGCCTGATGTGTAGTAGAAATCTTTCTCATAAATAGAACTCCAGATTCAAATGGTTTTACCGATCAATCCTAACCATCATTAGGTAAGAAATATCACTAACTTGATGCAAACTATTCCAGAAAATTCAAAAGGAGAGAATACGTCCCACCTCATTTTATCAGTCTTACATTTCCCTAATACAGAAGACAAAGACAGGAAAATTACATTTCTTTAATCTTTAAAAAAATTTTTTTTAGGGGCTTCCCTGGTGGCACAATGGTTGAGAGGCCGCCTGCTGATGCAGGGGACACGGGTTTGTGCCCCAGTCCGGGAAGATCCCACATGCCGCGAAGCGGCTGGGCCTGTGAGCCACGGCCACTGAGCCTGCGCGTCCGGAGCCTGTGCTCCGCAACGGGAGAGGCCACAACAGTGAGAGGCTGGCGTACCGCAAAAAAAAAAAAAAATTTTTTTAATTCAAGTATAGCTGACTTACAATAATAACTTCAGGTGTACAACATAGCAATTTGGTATTTTTATAGAATATACTCCATATAAAGTTATTATAGGGACTTCCCTGGTGGCACAGTGGTTAAGAATCCTCCTGCCAATGCAGGGGACATAGGTTCGAGCCCTGGTCCGGGAAGATCCCACATGTTGCGGAGCAAATAAGCCCATTCACCACAACTACTGAGCCTGTGCTCTACAGCCCGCGAGCCACAACTACTGAGCCCACCTTCCACAACTACTGAAGACCACACACTTAGAGCCCATTTTCCGCAACAAGAGAAGACACTGCAATGAGAAGCCCGTGCACCGTAACGAAGAGTAGCCCTCACTCACTACAACTAGAGAAAGCCTGCACGTAGCAACAAAAACCCAATGCAGCCCAAAACAAACAAATTAATTAATTAAAAAAAAGAATAAGCCCTATTTAAAAAAAAGTTATTATAAAATATTAGCTGTATACCCTGTATACAGGATAATATCGCTGATGAATATACAACAGATGCAAAAATCCTCAAAAAAATGTTAGCAAACCGAATTCAACAATACACTAAAAGGATCCTACATCACAATCAAGTGGGATTTATTCCAGGGATGCAAAGATGGTTCAATATCAATCAACCTAATACACCATATTAACAAAAGGAAGAATAAAAATCACATGATCATCTCAATAGATGCAGAAAAAGCATTTGACAAAATTCAACATCCATTCATGATACAATCTCTAAATAAAGTTGGTATAGAGGGAACATACCTCAACATAATAAAGGCTGTTTATGATGAACTTACAGCTAACATCATACTCAATGGTGAAAAGCTGAAAGCTTTTCCTCTAAGACCAGGAACAAGATACAGATGACCACTCTTACCACTTCTATTTAACATAGTATTAGAAATCCTAGCCATAGCCATCAGACGAGTAAAAGAAATAAAAGGCACCCAAATTGGAAGGGAAAAAGTAAAACTGTCACTACTTGCAGATGACATAATACTATATATAGAAAAACCTAAGATGCCACCAAAGACTACTAGAACTAATAAATTACGTCAGTAAAGTTTCAGGATACAAGATTAACAATTTATTGATGGTAAATGTATTAATATGTCTTTTGTTACCTGAACATTATTGACTGGAGAAGTATCAATACATTTTTAGAGAGTGATACAATTAACATCACCATGTGAAGTCGTTAGAGCTTAAAACTGGTCAAGGATTCATTATACAACTTATGACTGTCATTATCATTCACATTTTGTTAGGTTTTTGTTTCAACCTTGTTTATATTATAAACTCAAGTTTATTACTGTAAAATTTTCAAAAATTACGCATTGTGAAATTTTGAGTGAAGAAGAATTTTTCGGTGAATTTCATGCAGATAATTTTTCTGATTGTCCCAGCGACATATATACTATGGTCTTAGAAGATGATAGTTCTTCAGAATATAGTTCTGATTCAGATGATGTGAATATTAGATGAAAAAAAGACAAAAAACCTTAGTGATTGATTCTGATATGTTAAGTGAAAATGAAACTCAGTGCTGGAGAACGTGTCTTTGCTTCTACAGAAGAGTAGATTGAAGACAACATTTCATGAAAATTAGAAGACTTTACACGTGTATCAGGTGTAACTACTGAATGTAATAACCTGCAAAGTGTTAGTGAAATAACAGAATTAATTTTTGGTAATGACTTTTTCAAGTTGGTCACTTCTCAAACAAATTTGTATCACCAACAGAATAAAAAATCATATAAAAAGTATAAGGCTTTAAAATGGACTGATGTAACCAATAGTAACATGAAGAAGTTTCCTGGATTAATAATTTTGATGGGACCAATAAGAAAGTCACAGTGGAAAGAATACTGGTCGACTGATCCCTGACTTGAAACACCTATCTTTCCAAAGATTATTATGAGAAGAAGGTTTGAACAAACAATGACATTTCTTCACTTTAATGATAACTCAGAAACTATTTCCTGCAGACAAAATTTCCAGTTAAACCTCTAACAAACAATGACATTTCTTCACTTTAATGATAACTCAGAAACTCTATTTCCTGCAGACAAAATTTCCAGTTAAACCTCTTTTGGATTATTTTCTACCAAAATTTCAATCAATCTATATACCCAAACAAGAGCTATCACTTGAGGAGGCAATGATAAAGTGGAGAAGATGGCTCAGATGCAAAACCTCTAATCCTGGAAAACCTGCAAAATATGGAATTTTGGTCAGGATGGTTAGTGAAAGTGAAACTGGATATATATGCAACCTTGAGATTTACAGGGGTGAAGGAAAGAAACTGCAAGAAATAATATTATTGGTCCTACAACCTTATCTTGGTTCATGGCACCATATTTACCAAGACAATTATTACAACAATGTGTCCACATCTGAAATATTGTTGAAAAACAAAACCAGAGTTTATGGGACTATAAGAGAGAATTGTGGTCTACCAAACCAATTAAAGGAGAAATCTAAAAATCTATAGAGGGGAGAAATGACATTCTTATGGAAGGGAGAAGTGATTCTAGAGGCTAGTCCACATGTGACAACTATTCATGATGCCTCCATAGCATCTACAAGAAGGGAAGACAGAAGGACTGGCCATCAGATAACTAAGCCCACTTGTATATTAGAGTATAATACATATATGAAAGGAGTTGATCAATCCGATCAATACCTGGCAAACTTCAATATCCTCCAGAAAACTCAAAAATAGTATAAGATAGTGGGTTTTTATTTGAGTACTTGCAGTTAACTCAATGCATTTAAAATTCATTGTAGTCTTAATGCACAGAATAAAGTGACTTACAAGCAATTTTTGTTAGCAGTAGCTAGAGAATGGGTAACTGACCATTCTGGTGAATGTAGTGGTAGTCCCGCACCTGGTCCTTCTTGTGGCATTTCTAAAAGAGCCCCCCACAAAGATCCACCTGTCGACTATCGGGTAAAATAAAAGAACATATTCTAGAGGAAATAACACCCACAGAACTAAAAAAAAAAAAAAAAAAATGCTACCAGAAAGTGTAGAGCCTGCTCTTCCAGGGGAAAGCATAGTCAAACACTGTATATTTGTAATAGATGTTCTGTTCCCCTGCACAGAGATGCCTGCTATAATGCCTATCATACTCTAACAAAATATTAGAATGCTTTAGTAAGACATGTACAAAGTTTCAAATAAATACATTAAGTGCAAAAAAAGTTGATATTTACTCAGACATAGGTGTTTCAATATTCACTTATATAACAAATCACGAGCCACAGGTGTTAGTTTCTGCAAAAATCCCCCAGTCAATAATATGTTAATATACAGAAATCTGTTGTTCTATACACTAATAATGAAACAGCAGAGAGAGAAAAGAACAAAACAATCTCATTTACAATCACACCAAAAAATAAAATACCTAGAAATAAACTTAACCAAGGAGGTGAAAGACCTGTAATCAGAAAACTATAAGACACTGAAGAAGGGAACTGAAGATAATACAAATAAATGGAAAGATACCCCATGTTTATGGATTGGAAGAATTAATAATGTTAAAATGTCCATACTACCCAATGCAACCTGTAGATTTAATACAATCCCTATCAAAATACTCATGACATTTTTCATGGAACTAGAACAAATGATCCTTAATTTGTATGGAATCAGAAAAGACCCAAATAGCCAAAGCTATTTCCCTGAAAGAAAGAACAAACCTAGAGGTATCATGCTCCCTGACTTCAGATTATACTACTAAGCTATGGTAAGCAAAACAGTATGGTATTGGCACAAAAACTGACACATAAATTAGTGGAAAAGAATAGAGACCCCAGCAATAAACCCATGCACATATGGTCAGCTGATCTACAAGCAAGGAGGCAAGAATATACAATGGGAAAAATACTGTCTCTTCAGTAAGTGGTGTGGGAAAAACTGAACAACTATATATAAAAGGATGGAAGTAGAACATTTTCTCATATCATATACAAGAATAAACTCAAAATGGATTAAAGACTTAAGTGTAACACCTAAAACCACAAATCTTCTGGAAGAAAGCATAGGCAGCACAGTCTTTGACCTAGGTCTTAGCTCTTTTGTATCTGTTTCCTAAGGTAAGGGAAACAAAAACAAAAATAAATGGAAAACTATAAACAAATACAAGTATTCAATATAACATAGACATAAATATTAAGACAAAATTTTTAGTAAATAGAATCCAAAAATACTTTAAAATAATACATTATGACCAAGTAGAATTTATCCCAAGAATATATACTTTAACATTTCTAAATGTCCATGAACAGATAAATGAATAAAGAAAATATGACATATACAGATAATGGAATACCAGTCAACCTTTAAAAAGAAGGAAATTTTGCCATGTGGGACAAGGTGGGAGGAACCAGAGGGCATTATGCTAAGTGAAATAAGCCAGATAGAGGAAGGAAATACCATATGATTTCATCTATATGTGGAATCTAAAAAAGTCAAACTATGGAAACAGAGAATAGAATGGTGATTACAGGGGGCTGGCAGAAGGGGAAAATGGAGGAGGTGATGGTCAAAGGGTATACATTTTCAGTTATACAAGAGAAATAATTTCTTGAGATCCACTATTCAGCCTAATGTCTACAGTTAATACTGTATTGTATACATAAAATTAGCTAAGAGGGCACATGCTAAGTGCTGTTATAACAAAAAAAAATACTATTAATTTTAAAAAGTAGGTTGGAGGTGATAGATGTCTCATGGCTTTGGTGGTGATGATGGTTTAATGGTTGTATACTTATCCCCAAACTCATCCAGGTGTATACACTAAATATGCAGAGATTTATACATGTCAATCATACCTCAACAAAGTGGTTTAAAAAAGTAAAAAACTTAAAACAGAAAATTAATCCCTGTCATTCACCATATTAAAAAGACAAAATTTTAAAATGTGCTATCAATAGATGCAAAATAAAAAATATGAATAGTAAAAAAAAAAAAAAAAAAAAAAAAAAAAAAAAAAAAAAAAAGAATAAAATCCAAGTCCAATTTCTGACTTAAAAAAATCTCTTTGCAAACCAGGCATAAAAGAGAACATTCTCAACTTAATAAATGAATGAAAAACTAGGAAAAGCCTATACCTAATGCCTTACTTAATGAGGAAAAGATGTAATACTTTTCCTCTAAGGTCAGAAATAAGGCAAGAAAGTCTACTCTCACCACTTACTAAACTCAGAGCTAAAAATATAAATTTCATTATAGAAGGAAATTTCTTAATGCTGTGTCCTCAGTATTTAGAGCAACCCCTGGTATACAGCAGTTACTTAACGTTCTTGAGTGAAAAATACATAAATAAATGTTAGTGTTAGTTAAACAAATATAATAGATAACAGATTGCTGAAAAATATGTAATTTCCAGAGTTGTAAGAAAGATTGAATTTGAATTTATTTGAAATAATTGCAATTCAATGTAGAGATATTTTGATTCTCTCCATGTACTGGTTTCACATAACATGTGTAATGGTGAATATGAAAAAAAATACCTTTTTAAAACATGTGATATACAAAAGTAGATAAAAGTGTGCTTAAATCATTTATTAACATACTATTAAGTGATAAGCAATGATGCCTGACTGCAACAGCAAGAAAAACTACAGAAAGAGTAGCTCACATAAAAGCTGCTGTCAAAATGCACTCATGCCATCTTTGTTACACTGAAAGCACTAGCTGTCATAAAGATTGCAACGGCTTTCAAAAAAGTTTAACTTAATACCACATATATCTCAGTATTCAGATTTATGTGTAATCAAATAGGTAATATATTTGGGAATTTCTATCTATCCGTCTATCTATTTAAAATACTGAAGCAATTTGAAAGTCTATGATTAATATTTCAGATAAAACACTGAATCACCTTAATCTTTTGCCAACAGATCTGAATGTCTATCTCATTAAATACGGTTACAGCAGCATGCATGGCTTAGTGATATGTTTAACTGACTAAATAAGCTCAATTAAATATTGCAGAGATGTGAGTTACCACTCTTACGTAGCAGATACAAATCTCAGCCCGTGAATCCAGATGGGCAAGAAATGTAAGTGTATTTTTCTATAACTTATATTAATGCTTATAATAAGCTCCCACTAATTTCAGGGGTTCTATCCACTTCCCAAAAGGTTGCATTCAATTATGGGGGAAATTTAATATGAAAGCATGGGTAGGGGGTGTGGACGCATTCCATTTTCATATTCTTCTTCCCAGTCACAAAGCTTCTTCCAGAACATTGCTTGCTATTCAGGCCATATCTGGGCTACCTTTCCTGTCCACGACAAGTCTATTGCTTCCATAATACTAGAATTTGAGGGGACTTTAAACAGAACACCTACAAGACTTATAGCATATGTGCCAACTGGAGCTCAGGTTCCTGGGTTTGAATCCTAGCCCCACTGCTCACTATGTAATCTTGGATACCCTAATTAGCATGTCTATGTGTGTTTCCTCCTGTAAAAAATGGGGATGATAATATGGATAGAAATGTTATTATATTAAAGTGCTTAGAACAGTTCCTGACATACAATAGTCTACAGGCTATCCAGTTAAGTACTATCATTGTTATATTTGCTGCATGAATTTGTAACAAAATGAGGGTAGAGAGGAATCAGGAATGTGGATGCCAAAATATTACCTTTATTATATGGCTTATATGTGGAGACAAATGGATTTCCTAATAGTGAACCCCAGATAATCATAGGTTGTACTGGAACACCATCTCACATATGTCATTACATGATTGTGATGAAACTGAATCTCCTAGTTTGAAATCCACATGCAACAAAAGTATGACTTGTTTGAGATGGGTTAAAAATGAAATTCTTAAAAACCCTCATATTACAAATATTTAAGAGTAATTTTCACTAAAAAGTCAAAATTTAAACTGGCTGAGGAAGCTGCTAATTGACTCTCTTAAATTTAAAAACTTAGCAATTATGAAATCTATGTAGTCAGGAAATTTTTGTTTCAAAGTTGAAATCCTCTTTCAAGAATTCAGATCAGTTGTTTTAAAAATACCATCTTTACAGGACCAGCTACTATAAAACAAGGGGTAAAAGCTCTTAACACTTCCATAAATCCTTCTGCATGAATCAATCATTTTTTATTAAAACTCCTCTAAATAAAGTGTGATAGAAATTGGGAGCAGAGGGCCGGTTTTACAGATTTTAGTGATTAAGAAATGTATTCATTCATTTGTAAATGGAACAAACATATGGTATAGGTCTCATAATTGTATACAACACTGTATTCTGTAAATAATAAAGTAAAAACTTCTTGCCACGTGGACTACTCAAGGATCAAATAAGAACAGCGGCGATGAAAAGAACAAATTTAAACTTTATTTCCTTTGTATCAGATACTAATCAAAGTGCTATATACATTAATTCTTGTAATTTTTGCAACAAGGTACGATTCCAAACTCTATTTTACAGAAGAGTAAATACAGCACAGAACAACTTAAGTCACATACTCAGTAAGTCGTGGAGCTTGGATTTGGTGACAGTCCAGATCCAGACTCTATGCTGCAGAATATGCTAATAAATACTGTATCTTGTATCAATTAAAAGGTTCTTTTGTTGAGTGAAAATTACAGCACTTTCATGATCTATTTCTTACTAAAAAATAAAGGCAGACAAACTATCAACAGTTACTTTACGGCAAGCAATATATGGCTTATAGTTTTTGTATACCCTTTTAAAAATATTTTTGCAGACTTTGTTAACACTCAACAAACCATTTATGTAAACTCAAACACTGGAGATATTATTCCATAATATGGCTGAACTCCTCTTATCCATGTACTTCTCACACTTCCATTTATAAAATATTAATAAACAATTTTGGGAAAATAGGTTTGGAAATAAAGTGAATTCAGATTGTAGCTTTTGTTTCAAACTCTCACAAAATAAATATTTATTCTAGAAAAAATGTGGTTCAAAAACCACAATTAGATATTACATGTGAAAGTTATCATTTTTCAACTCACGGAATTCGTCGATCTTTGGTATGTCTATATATCACCACATTAGGGTAGGTGTATATATCCTATTGCTGCCATAACAAATTACCACAAATACAATGGCTTAAAACAACCCAAATTTATTCTGTTAAGAGTTCTGGAGGTCAGAAGTCTAAATTCAAGGTTTCAGCAGAACAGCATTCACTCCGCAGGATTTGGGGGAGAAAATACTTGCTTGCCTTTTCCAGTGTATAGAAACTACCTGAATCCTTTGCCTTGTGTGTCACTTCCTCTGTCTTCAAAGCAAGCAGCATAGCATTTTCCACTCTTTCCCCTTCCATCATCACTTTGCCTTTTTCTCTGTTTCTGATCCTCCTGCCTCCCTCTTATAGAGACCCTTATGATTACATTGGGCCCACCTGAATAATCCAGGATATTCTCCAACTCAACCCA
The DNA here is from genome assembly GCF_003031525.2 of Neophocaena asiaeorientalis asiaeorientalis. Taxonomy (NCBI): domain Eukaryota; kingdom Metazoa; phylum Chordata; class Mammalia; order Artiodactyla; family Phocoenidae; genus Neophocaena; species Neophocaena asiaeorientalis. Next base: position 5,503,422 of record NW_020173929.1, on the reverse strand, counting down.
AAATGTAATTACCTCTGCAAAATCCCTGTTACTATTTAAGGTAACATTCACAGGTTCCAAGGATTAGAAGATGGATATCTTTTGGGGTGGGGTATTATTCAAGTGGGTAAGAAGAAACATTTTCTTATTAAGTATTACATGGGAGACATTTGCAGTGAAACTTGGAAAATTTTTAGTTGCTGACCTTTCTGGACAAATACTTATTATGTTTTAGATCATAGAATCTTCGTTAGAGATGAAGGGCATTAGAAATAAGTATCCCATTTTAAAGACAAAATGTTGAAGCCTTTAGAAATTGGGTCCTTTCAAATATTAAATTGCTATTTTGTGTCTTATATCCAATTCTTGGTCTCCTTACTCTCTGTTCCTCTGGTCTTACTTATCACTCTAAAGGAAAATGTTCATCTCATATTTTGACCACTGTATTTGCCTTTCCTGATAATAATAATAACAACGATAATAATAAATTTACTCACAAATGGACAAATAATAGGCATACTTTGGAGAAATATAGAATTACTGTTAGAATGAATTCTTTTTCAGATTTCTGGATAAGAAGCTGATCGTATCACGGATTTTTGGCAAAGTAACAAATGTACAGGCAGCCTTGAAATGGAAAATAGTAAGATCAACTTGCTCACTTTCATCTTTCTATCTTTCTGGCTATATCAGCTCCTGGGAAATTTTTCATTCCTTCCCTAGGTCTTTGAAGTGTGTAATTGCTACAGAAACTGCAAAGATTTTTCTTATCATTGAAAACTAAAACTACAATGTATGATTCATAACTAAGAATTTTAAAAATATTGCAATGATTAAACATGTTTTGCAGAAGTTTCTAAAGGAATTTCTTAAGAAATATCTAAACGACTGTGTAATAATTATCAAGGATTTTGCATATAATTAGTGTAACATTTTAATAAGCAACCATATCATGAGTAATACATTTTGAATCTTAGATTCTTTATTGAAAGATGTGAAGTCAATTATATTCTTTTAAGGAAAGCAGGAAGAGCTATTGATTCCTCCACTTTCACATTACTATCAAACATGATTTATGTATACCATATAATTTTACTTTTCAGATAACGTATTTAATGTAGAAAATGTAATTACACTACACTTTTAGAACAAAAATATTTTTTAATTCTAATTATATGCATCTTTTCTTGAAACCAGAAACTCTTAATTCAGACATGGATTATGATGAAGACTGACCTATAAAATCAATAACTTTCACATCTTGTAGGGCACTAGTTTTGATGGAATTTTTATACATAACAGCATGGAACAGTAATAATGAAAATTACTATTATCATAATGTTAGGATTATGGTGTCAGTGATACCAATATTTAAAATGTGTAGGTTCTCTGAATTGCTTTAGGTCTAGTGGCATTCCTTGCAATACTATCAGTTGGATAATGAGTATTGTCCTTTTCAACCTACAGACACAGAAACTAGGTTCAAAAAAAGTATAATTTCTTCTGAGGTCAAGAGGTATGAGACAACCTAAAGCAGTTGATAAGAAAACATCATTTTTAGCATTCAAAGATGAAACACACAGTCCTTTTCAATCTTAGGCAAATCTTTGGCCTCAGTTTTCTCATCCATAAACTAGAATTAAAATATTTCCTATCTCACTTGCCAATCTTTAATGGAAATATAATGATCATAAATATAAAATCACTTTGAAATGTCAGTGAAACTGCTACTTTTTCCTGAGATGGACACATGCAAAGCTTTATGATATATCAGAATACGTATTTTGGTTTATAAAGTACATATTAATTATGTGTATATTATATATTTTAATTTGCTGAATTATTAAATTAATAAATCATGACTGGGGTAATTACTACTGTATTGCAACTATATGAGATTCCATATCTCCCTACAGACATCTGTTTTTTCTTTATTTGCTGATCAACAAGACATTTGAAAACACAGATTCCTGACTAATGATCTTATTAATAAACTAATCTAAATGCATGCTTCTGGGCATCTCCTAAAGAAAAGACAATTTTGAGAAAGCTAGCAGAAGAAAAATATAGTTTATGAATAATGCATGTATTCGTTCACTTCTATCTCCCTACCATTTGCTTGTAATGATTATGTTTTGATAGCTGTAAATAGCAGAGACTTGTGCATGAAAGATACTGCCTACATGAAGGTATTTTACCATTCCAGAGATTTGACATACTATTGAATCACCCGCATAGCAAAATCAGTAAATGCTGTTTTAAACTTAAACTGTGAAATGGTAATAATTACATACTAGTTTTACGAGAGAAGATAAACATTTTGCAAAATTGTGATTGTATTAATTTTTAGTGGTAGCATGTTTTAATGAGACATATGAGATTTATGGAAAGTAGATGTTAGAAAGCATAACCTCTTAATGAGGGGCATAGCATTTATCAAAATATATTTGCTTGATGTTGTGAACATTACAAGGATTCAGACAAAATTTTCATTTTGTAGTTTAACAGTCTTCAAAGTTTGACAGACTCCTTCCACTTGGAAATAATAATAATAATTATCATCACATGAGATTCAGGCAATGTGCTAGGCATTTTGTAAGTATTAGCTCTATGACTATATAAAAACCATGCTGTCGAAAGTGAAGACCTATAAGATGGTGGAGGAGTAAGAGGTGGAGATCACCTTCCTCCCCACAAATACATCAGAAATACATCTACATGTGGAACAACTCCTACAGAAGACCTACTGAATGCTGGCAGAAGACCTCAGACCTCCCAAAAGGCAAGAAACTCCCCACGTACCTGGGTAGGGAAAAAGAAAAAAGGAAAAACAGAGACAAAAGAATAGGGACAGGACCTGCACCAGTGGGAGGGAGCTGTGAAGGAGGAAAGGTTTCCACACACTAGGAGCCCCTTCGCGGGCAGAGACTGTGGGTGGCGGAGCGGGGGAGCTACGGAGCCGCGGAGGAGAGCGCAGCAACAGGGGTGCGGAGGGCAAAGCAGAGAGATTCCCACACAGAGGATCAGGGCCGACCGGCACTCACCAGCCCGGGAGGCTTGTCTGCACACCTGCCGGGGCAGGCGGGGCTGGGAGATGAGGCTCGGGCTTCACAGGTCGGATCCCATGGAGAGGACAGGGGTTGGCGGCGTGAACACAGCCTGAAGGGGGCTAGTGCACCACAGCTAGCTGAGAGGGAGTCTGAGAAAAATTCTGGAGCTGATGAAGAGGCAAGAGACCATTGTCTCCTGGTGCGCGAGGATAGGGGATTCAGAGCACCACCTAAACGAGCTCCAGGGACTGGAGCCAGCCGCGGCTATCAGCGCGGACCCCAGAGAGGGCGTGAGACGCTAAGAGCGCTGCTGCCGCCACCAAGAAGCCTGTGTGCGAGCAGAGGTCACTATCCACACCCCTCTTCCGCGGAGCCTGTGCAGCCCGCCACTGCCAGGGTCCCGGGATCCAGGGACAACTTCCCCGGGAGCACGCACGGCGCGCCTCTGGCTGGTGCAACGTCATGCAGGCCTCTGCTGACGCAGGCACGTCCTGGACGCAGTCCCCCCACCCCCACCCCCCGGCCTGAGTGAGCCAGAGTCCCCGAAACAGCTGCTCCTTTAACCCCGTCCTGTCTGAGCAAACAATAGACGCCCTCCAGCGACCTACACGCAGAGGCAGGGCCAAATCCAAAGCTGAGCTCCTGTGAGCTGTGAGAACAAAGAAGAGAAAGGGAAATCTCTCCCAGCAGCCTCAGAAGCAGCGGATTAAAGCTCCACAATCAACTTGATGTACCCTGCATCTGTGGAATACATGAATAGACAAGGAATGATCCCAAATTGAGAGAGTGGACTTTAGGAGCGAGATCTATGATTTTTTTTCCTTTTCCTCTTTTTGTGAATGTGTATGTGTATGCTTCTGTGTGAGATCTTGTCTGTATAGTCTTGCTTCCACCATTTGTCCTAGGGTTCTATCCATCCGTGGTTTTTTTAAAAATTTTTTTCTCAATAATTAATTTTAATAACTTTATTATACTTTCCTTTCCTTCCTTCCTTCCTTCCTTCCTTCCTTCCTTCCTTCCTTCCCTCCCTCCCTCCTTTAGACAACGAATCACCCCAAATTGAGGAGGTGGTCTCTGAGACCAAGATTTATGATTTTTCCCCCTCTACCTCTTTTTGTGACGGTGTATGTGTACGCTTCTGTGTAAGATTTTCTCTGTATAGCTTAGCTTCCAACATCTGTCCTAATGTTCTATCCGTCCCTTTTTTCTTATATGTATAACTGATTCACTTTGTTATGGGGCAGAAACTAACACACCATTGTAAAGCAATTATACCCCAATAAAGATGTTAAAAAAAAATTATCCACTTAAAAAAAATAAAAGAGAAAAAGGGAGAAGACTCAAATCAATAGAATTAGAAATGAAAAAGGAAAAGTAACAATTGACACTGCAGAAATACAAAGGATCATGAGAGATTACTACAAGCAACTATATGCCAATAAAATGGACAATCTGGAAGAAATGGACAAGTTCTTAGAAAAGCCCAAGCTTTCGAGACTGAACCAGGAAGAAAAAGAAAATATAAACAGACCAATCACAAGCACTGAAACTGAGACTGTGACTAAAAATCTTCCAACAAACAAAAGCCCAGGACCAGATGGCTTCACAGGCAAATTCTATCAAGCCTTTAGAGAAGAGCTAACACCTATTCCTCTCAAACTCTTCGAAAATATAGCAGAGGGAGGAACACTCCCAAACTCATTCGACGGGGCCACCATCACCCTGATACCAAAACCAGACAAAGATGTCACAAAAAAAGAAAACTACAGGCCAATATCACTGATGAACGTAGATGCAAGAACCCTCAACAAAATACTTGCAAACAGTATCCAACAGCACATTAAAAGGATCATACACCATGATCAAGTGGGGTTTATCCCAGGAATGCAAGGATTCTTCAATATACACAAATCAATCAACTTAATTCACCATATTAACAAAATGATGAAGAAAAATCATATGATCTTTTCAATGGATGCAGAAAAAGCTCTTGACAAAATTCAATAGCCCTTTATGATAAAAACCCTACAGAAAGTAGGCATACAGTGAACTTATCTCAACATAATAAAGGCCATATTTAACAAACCCACAGCCAACATCATCCTCAATGGTGAAAAACTAAAACCATTTCCTCTAAGATTAGGAACAAGACAAGTTTGCCCACTCTCACCACTATTATTCAACATAGTTTTGGAAGTTTTAACCACAGCAATCAGAGAAGAAAAAGAAATAAAAGGAATCCAAATTGGAAAAGAAGAAGTCAAGCTGTCACTCTTTGCAGATGATATGATACTATACATAGAGAATCATAAAGATGCTACCAGAAAACTACTAGAGCTAATCAATTAATTCGGTAAAGTAGCAGGATACAAAATTAATGCACAGAAATCCCTTGCATTCCTATACACTACTAATGAAAAATCTGAATGATAAATTAAGGAAACACTCCCATTTACCATTGCAACAAACAGAATAAAATACCTAGGAATAAACCTACCTAAGGAGACAAAAGACCTGTATGCAGAAAATTATAAAAAACTGATGAAAGAAATTAAAGATGATACAAACAGTTGGAGAGATATACCATGTTCTTAGATTGGAAGAATCAACATTGTGAAGTGACTACCCTACGCAAAGCAATTTACAAATTCATGACAATCCGTATCAAACTACCAATGGCCTTTTTCACAGAACTAGAACAAAAAATTTCACAATTTGTATGGAAACACAAAAGACCCCGAATAGCCAAAGCAATCTTGAGCAAGAAAAACATAGCTGGAGGAATCATGCTCCCAGTCTTCAGACTATACTACAAAGTTACACTAATGAAGAAATTATGGTACTGTCACAAAGACAAATACAGACCAATAGAACAGGATAGAAAGCCCAGAGATAAACCCACACATGTATGGTCACCTTATTTTTTTCTTTTTTTTTTTTCCTTTTTTGCTGTACGTGGGCCTCTCACTGTTGTGGCCTCTCCCATTACGGAGCACAGGCTCTGGACGCACAGGCTCAGTGGCCATGGCTCATGGGCCCAGCCACACCGCGGCATGTGGGATCTTCCCAGACTTGGGCACAAACCCGTGTCCCCTGCATCGGCAGGCGGACTCTCAACCACTGTGCCACCAGGAAAGCCCGGTTACCCTATTTTTGATAAACGTGGCAAGAATATACAATGGAGAAAAGACAGCCTCTCTAATAAATCCACAATGAGGTATCACCTCACACCAGTCAGAATGGCCGTCTTCAAAAAATCTACAAACAATAAATGCTGGAGAGGATGTGGAGAAAAGGGAATCCTCTTGCACTGTTGGTGGGAATGTGAATTAATACAGCCCCTATGGAGAAGAGCATGGAGATTCCTTAAGACACTAAAAATTGAACTACCATATGGCCCAGCATTCCCACTACTGGGCATATACCCTGAGAAAACCATAATTCAAAAAGAGTCATATACCACAATGTTCACTGCAGCTCTATTTACAATAGCCAGGACATGGAAGCAACCTAGGTGTCCATCGACAGATGAATGGATAAAGAAGATGTGGCACGTATATACAATGGAATATTAGCCATAAAAAGAAACGAAATTGAGTTATTTGTAATGATGTGGATGGACCTAGAGTCTTTCATACAGAGTGAAGTAAGTCAGAAAGAGAAAAACAAATACCATATGCTAACACATATGTATGGAATAAAAAAAAATGAAAAAATCTTTGTGAATAACATAGTGACAGAACAGGAATAAAGATGCAGACGTAGAGGACAGACTTGAGGATATAGGGAGGGGAAGGGTAAGCTATGACAAAGTGAGAGAGTGGCATCGACATATATACACTACCAAATGCAAAATAGATAGCTAGTGGAAAGCAACCACATACCATAGGGAGATGAGCTCGTTGCTCTCTGACCACCTAGAGGGGTGGGATAGGGAGGGTGGGAGGGAGACGCAAGAGGGAGGAGATATGGGGATATATGTATATGTATAGCTGATTCACTTTGTTATAAAGCAGAAACTAACACACAATTGTAAAGCAATTATACACCAGTAAAGGTGTTAAAAAAACCCCACAAAACCATGCTGTTTACAGAAATACACTACAGAATAATGACGATGATGATGACTGACAGTATACTTAACACCTTATATTAATATGTATTTCTTAAAGCCGTTCAAAAGCCAGTCCCTACCAGGAACTCATTTTAATATAAAACCAATATTTTATTGCCATAAATTAGCCACTTTGTTTAATATAATAGTGAAGAATCAAGGTCTAAAGAAGTAAAGTCATTTTTTCCAAGATCAAAAACCTTGTTAGTGTCATGACTATGACTAGACTCACCCTTCTTGTATTTATCATCTACCAATTTCTTACCCTCTATGTTAGTTACCTAATGCTGTATAACAAATTATCACAAACTGCATAGCTTAAAACAATGCACAGTTTTGTTTCCCTATTTCTTAGGATCATGATTCCAGGCATAGCTTAGCTGGGTCTTCAGGACTTCACACATGCCTGTAATCAAGATGTCAGCTGTCCCATCTCGAGTCAGGCCTAGGGAAGAGTCGGCTACCAAGCTTATGGGGTTGTTGGCAAATTCCAGTTCCTTACTGACCACAGAACCAAGGGTCTCAGTTTCTTGCTGCTTGTTGGCCAGAGACCACTCTCATTTCCTTGCCACAATAACCTCTCTATACAGCAGCTCAAAGCAAGGCAGTTTGCTTCAATAAAGCCAGCCCATGAGATGCTAGCAAAACCATGGTATAAACTTCCATAACTTAATCATGGGGGTAACATCCTATCACCTTTGTTGTATTCTCTTGGTTAGAAACAAGTCACAGGCCTTACCAACAGACCTGTGAGGGGAATACACAAGGGTATGGGTGAGGTGGAGATGACTGGTGGGTCACCTTTAGAGTTTGTGTACCACATCCTCCTTACTGAATTCTTTGGAATAAGGCACGACATCTTCACCGCAGCTACTGCCATCATCCTGGGTTTTCACTGTTCCCATAAATCAAGCATCCAAGGACCTATCCTTCCACTCATCTTATCCACTTCTGAGATCATATCAGACCTTGCAATTGCTTATAATTGAACAGCCTTCCATTCCCCTTTGGACTTAGGTACTCCATTCTCATCAATCAACTTTCAGCTCTTAGGTTATATTTCCACAGATTTTTATGCCCATCTCACAGTAGTATAGGACCTATGTCAAATGCTTTCACATAAAGATTGTGAACCCTGCCAACACTTCATTTATCATAATTGAAATTTTTGAATTTTTTAAAAAAAATATCTCCTGTTTTTAGGTTATAATTTCCATGATATTATTTCTCCCACTGTTAGCATAGGACTTGCCATGTACTGAGATGCAATTGATATTGTTGGCTAAATTGATGAATGATTCATAGTTAGAACTAAAATTTACCATTGATCTTCTATCTTCCTCATTCTTGTTCACCTCCAAGCTCTTGAAATAAAACTTACAAACTCAATATGTGAACTTCCTTATTATCACCTATTCTGCCTTCTATTTGTTCCATACACACTGTTTTTCACTAGCTGAGATTATTTTCCAAGGCCTAAATGAAACGCTGTTCCTCAGAAGAAATATTCTCAACTTTCCAAAGATTTTTTTGTTATTAAGGAAATCATTTTCTGTGTTTTAAAGATACCATGTTTCTTGTGTTAGTTTATACTTAAATGATTTTATAAGAAAAATTGATTTTTTCTTAAAACAAGTAGTATAGAAAAAAACATTTTAAATGATATTTAGTAAAAATCAGAGTTTATTATGTGCTAATTCTACCTCTATTATAGATAGGAGATTTATGTAGAGTGGTTGACATAGAAACAAGAAAAAATAGGGGTATCCTTACTTAAAGTGATCCTATGTACCTGGTAACCATATGTTGACTAGAATTCCAAAGGCCACAGGACGGACAGAGGAAGAAACCAGAATTTATCAGATAATAACACTTCTCTCAATCATTCTAAATATACATTAGATGCAATTGAATATTAAACTGGTCGGGTGAACCCATCCTTTCTAAACATAGGCAAAAGAATAGATTAAAAAAATAATGAAATGAAGAGAAGTTAAGGTATTGAAGGACAAAGAATTTAAGTTTCTCACCAACAAGTGCTGGAGGCAAATATTGTAACAGAAATCACAACTCCCCATAAATGTTGAGATTCTTAAGGTAAAGTTTAGGGTTCAAGGAGAGACTTTAAGAGTTCAACCCCCTTCTGAAATTTTATACCAGGAAATGCTTATTTTATTCCAGGACAGGACCTCTCTTTTTTTTTTTTTTTTAATCAGATCCACAAATGAATCCTTGACCAAAGTACTCCATGACAAAAAAACAAAAATGTTAAGAATTCTGTATTAAATGTTAAAATCACACCACACCAGTTCACCTACTCATCAGGCCTATAACGCAGCCAGACCTAACCAAACATCTAAGAAGGAAGCATTACAATCTGCATCACACATGCCATAGACCTTGCCCTCACAATCCTGGTTACACCTGTCTAGTGCTCTAAGCAAAAGGAAAATTATAATCGCTATATCAGAACTTCATCAGGAATACATATACTTCAGACAAAATTTTCCTAAAAACTGAACCAGAATCCTTTCCCAGGCCCCTCACCTCAGTTACCCTACTCTTTGGACTGCCTTTCTCAAAAATTTCTAAGTCTCCTTCCAGTGCCTGAGATGGGATAAGGTTGGCCCTGCCATTTAAGCTTGGTGATCGAAACCCAGACCAGCACCATGTGGACCCTGGTCACCATTTCAGTCCTTGAGAACTCTCTCTAAGCCTCTTAATTCCCCAATTCCACATGTGAAGTTCACCAGATGCTCTAACAAGCTCTAGGACTCATGCCTATGAAGTCATTCTGGGACCCCAAGCCATGCTCACTTCCAAGAGAGTGGCCTGGCAAGTGAATAATTTCCTCTCCCTTATAGTGCATTTCTTTTTCAAGATTGTACAAAATTGGCCTTCCAGAATGGTGTAGCCATGCTGATTTTGGTGGATTCTCACTTATATTGGCTATGAGTTCAGGGCTCTGGGCTACCAACTATCCACTGCACCTTGGTCTTGAGCTGGAGGACAGACCCATGCATCAACTTTTGCTGGTCTATCAATGCTCACCTGCCCATGCATGTCACTACCGCAGTACCCACTTTGATCCAAGCACTCAAAGGTGGCAGAATGGGTGGTAAGAGCCCTTTACTTCCTATGCCCTCTGCTGTTGGACAAAGGACAGTCATCACATTCTTAAAGGCTCTAGAGCACATGTCAGGCAGCCCTCCAGTGGTGGCTGTGTCTGCCTCTTCAACGGGTTTTAGAGGGTTCCAAGCGACGTCCTCTCTTGCCTCCAACTGATATGCAGATTATCACATTCTGCTGGGTCAATTTTAGGTCCAGCCAGATGAGGAAAGGATGTCCTTTGTATAAATATAACTGTTTTTCTCAATCTACCAACAGTCCCTCCCCTGTCCTTCCACTTGATGGTGGTGTTTGGAAGACTAGAGTATGGTTAATATTGGAAGAAGTTCACATTCTAGGACGCGGTGGTTTAGGGCCTGAAGTGTTCTGTACAAGACAAGGTGGAACATGTGTTATTTTGTATTTATGACGTAAAACTCCAAATGGTAGTACAATGTGACCAGGAAACAAACCGTTGCTTATATTTTCTTGCATGATCTGAGTAAGACCTACACTTTCGGTCATCACCAAAAGAACAAAGTCACAACTTTTGACAGAATCATTGGAAGCCTGTATTTGTGGGTGGCAGTAGGGATGCTGCAGCACCATGAATAATGACACAGAGAGCATTAAATAAATTGTATCAAGGAACAGCAGAGCAAGAAATCTGTATCATTGCAATAAAAACAGGTTCCTGAGAGACATGACATTGTGAGAAAAAATGGAATTGCTGCCTTTTCCTCACATTCTGAGAGATGCAATGAGCCAGGAATAGTATATTTGGCAATAAAAAGATGGACGAGATGGATACTAGACCTAAGAGGGAAAGATATGACCTGACACTATGAAAAATCTTTATGTACACTGATTAAATAACACAGAAATATGTAACACATCTACCAAATATTCTAAATTTTCATAAAAAAATCACTACACCTCATACGAGGCCATGCGTTCTAGATTATTTTTAAAAAAACAGCTTTAATAAGATAGAATTCACATAGCATAAAACTCATCCCTTTAGGAGCTTCCCTGGTGGTGCAGTGGTTGAGAGTCCGCTAGGCGGACTCTCAACCACTGCGCCACCAGGGAAGCCCAGTAAATCTGTTTTATCTATTTTATATATAGTAGTGTGTATCTGTTAACCCCATACTCCTAATTTATCCCTCCCCCTTTCGCCTTTGGTAATCAAAATTTTGTTTTCTATGTCTGTATGTTTCTACTTTGTAATGCTTATTAATCATTTTTATATCTTCCTTGGGAAAATGCTTAGTCAAATCCTTTGCCTACTGTTTAAATTAAGTAATTTTATTTTATTTTTGTGTCATAATATTTTACATATAAACTGGACACTAAGCTCTTATTAGATATATAATTTGCAAAGATTTTCCACATTTTGTAAGTTGTCGTTTCACTTTCTTCTGTTCTTTAAAGCACGGAAGTTTTTAAATTTGATTAAGTCCAACATTCTATATCTTTTTTTCACTTATATTTTTGGTGTCATATCTAAAAAACTATTTCTTAATCAAAACCTATGATTTAAACCTATGTCTTATAAGAGTTTCAAAATTTTAGCTCTTATACATAGATCTATGATTCATTTTGAGTTGATTTTTTTATATGGTGTGAGGTAGAGAGTACAACTTAATTTTTGCATGTAGATATCCAGTTTACTTTTATTGGGGATTTTGAGGTCTATTTTCATAAGCAACACTGGTTTGTAATTTTCTTTTCTTGTGATGTCTTTGTCACGTTTTGGTATCCAATAATACCGGATTGATAAAAGTTTTGGGTAAGTGTTCTCTCCTTGTCTCATTTTTTGGAAGAATGAGTATAGCATTTTTGTTAATTCTTTTTTATATGTTTGGTAAAATTCACCATCGAAACCATCTGGCTCCTGGCTTTTCTTTGTTAGCAGGTTTTTGATTACTAATTAAATCTCTTTACTTGTTACAGGCATGTTCAGATTTCTTTCTCCTTCAGTCAGTTTTGTAAACTGTGTGCTTTTAGGATTTTTTCAAATTCATCTAGGTTAATCACTTGTTGGTAAACAACTGTTTACAGTATTTCCTTACAATCCTTTTAAAAATTTCTATGAAGTCAACGATAATGTCCCCTCCATTATTCATGATTTTATTGGTTTTTTTCCCCCTTGATTAGTCTAGCCAGAGCTCTGTAAATTTTTGTTAATCATTTCAAAGAACCAGCTTTTGTTTTCATTGATTTTCTCTCTTGTTCTTCTATTCTCTATTTCATTTACTTTCACTCTAAGTTTTATTTTTTTCTTCCTTCTGCTTCCTTTAGACATAGTTTGCTTTTATTTTTCTAGTTTCTTAAGGTTAGAGGTTAGGTTATTGACTTGATATCATTTTTCTTTTTAATATACATATTTACAGCTATGAAATTCCCTCTAGGCATGTGTTTTGTTTCATCCAATATATTTTGAATACCGTGTCTTTTTCTTCAATATTCTCAAAATATTACCTTACTTCTTCTTTTTTTTTATTACCTTACTTCTGTTGTGATTTACTTCATGACTCATTGGTTGTTAAAGAGTGTTTCATGTAATTTCCACATTTTTAAAAATTTCTCAAAATTCCTTATGTTGTTGATTTCTAATTTCATTACTTTATGGTTGGAGAACATACTTTGTATGATTTGAATCCTTTCAAATTCATTGAGGCTTGTTTTATGGTATAATGTATATACTATCCTGGAGAATACAGAATGTGCACTTGAGAAGAATGTGTATTCTACTATGATTGGGTGAAGTCTTCTATAGATGTCTGTTAGATCTAATTGGCTTATAATGATATTCAACTCTCTTATTCCTATTAGATCTTCTATCCAGTTGTTTTATCCATTATTAGAGTGGGGTGTTGTAATTTCCAACTATTATTGCTGTATATTGTCTATTTTCCCTTCAATTCTGACATTGTTGCTTCAGGTGGTATGGAGTTCTGCAGTTAGTTGCTTACATGTTTGCATTGTTATGATCTCCTGATGAATAGCACTTTTATCCTTATAAATTTTTTTAATTTGTTTTTAAGAACAATTTTCTCTTAAAGTATATATTTTCTGATAGTACAGCCATTCCAGCTCTTTTAAAAATTTGTTTGCACAGTATATCATTTTACATTCCTTTGTGTTCAATTACTTGTGTCTTTGAATTAAAAATGTGTCCCTTAAAGACACTATACAACTAGATCATCTTTAATCCATTCTTTCAATTGCAGCCTTTTGAATTGACTGTTTAATACATTTATGTTTAAGGTAGTTATGATAAAAAAGGATTTATGTCTGTCATTTTGCTATTCTTTTCTACAAATCTTATGTTTTTCTTGTTCCTCTATCCTTACACTGATGCCTTATTTTACATAAATAAATATTCTCTAGTTCATTATTTAAATTCCCTTGTCATTTCTTTTACTTTTTATTTTCAGTTATTTTCTTAGTGGATGCCTTAGGGATCACAACTAACATCTTAATTTATAACAATCTGGTTCTCAGCGGCCACTCTTCATCGCGGTGCGCGGGCCTCTCACTGTCGCGGCCTCTCTTGTTGCGGAGCACAGGCTCCAGACGCGCAGGCTCAGTAGTTGTGGCTCACGGGCCTAGTTGCTCCGCGGCATGTGGGATCTTCTGGGACCAGGGCTCGAACCCGTGTCCCCTGCATTGGCAGGTGGATTCTCAACCACTGCGCCACCAGGGAAGCCCTGACATTTTTAATTGTATACAAAAATTTGCTACTATATAGCTCTCTCCCCCTTCTTTGTGCTATTACTATCATATAAATTACATCTTTATATGTTATAAGCCCGTAAATACAGTTTTATAATCATTGCTTTTGCAGTAGTCTGTAAAATCAAAGAGGAGAAAAAAATAGTTACAAACAAAAAGTATATTTATATGTTTTTTAAAATATTTACCTATGTAGTTTACTGGCCTTTACTTCTTCAGGTGGTTTCTAGTAACCGTCTAGTGTTTTTTCATTTCAGAGACTGAAATGTCATTTCATTTCAATGACTCTCATCAGTATTTTTCATAGAGCAAGTCCATTAGTATTTTTTGTAGAGCAGGTGCGAAAGCAGCACATTCTCTCAGGTTTTTTTATCTGCAAATGTCTTAACTTCATTTCTGAGGGAGGGTTTTCCTGTATATAAAATTTTTGGTGAGAGTTTTATTCTCTCAGCACTTTATGTCAGCTTTCAGGACTCCATGGTTTCTAATGAGAAATCATCTGTTGATCTTATTAGGGATGCCCCTTCATGATGATTCTCTTCTCTCTTGCTGCTTTCAAAAATTTTTGGCACTGGCTTGTAATAGATTGATTATGATGTGTCTAGGTGTGAAACTCTGAGTTTACACCAGTCAGAATTTGCTGAGCTTCCTGGATATGTAAATTGACATCTTTCATCAAATTTGGCAAGTTTTCAGTCATTCTTTCTTCAAATTCATGCATCCCCCCCGACACACACACTTTTTTCCCCTTCTCCTCTCTTTCTATGACTTCCATTATGCTTATGCTGGTACACTTCATCTTGTAAATAAATACACAGGTCTCCGAGGCTCTGTTCATGTTTCTTCATTCTTTATGTTTCTCAGCCTAGATAACCTCAACTGACCTATCTTCAAGTTAATTGATCCTTTCTTTACCAGTTGAAATCTAATATAGAGTCCCTGTAGTAAACTTTTCATTTCAGTTATTTTAATTTTCAATTGCCCTCCACCAAGGGTTTGTTGTTATTGCTATATGCGGTGGTGGTGGTGGTTTGTTTTGTGAATACCATCCTAAATTTGTTTTCTAAGGACTGTGCTCTTTGCCATTGTGGCCACTGAAGTTTCTGCTTAGTTAGATTTATGGTCACCTGATTATTGGATTCAGAGCAGCTGTGCATATTTAGCTCTATCAGATATATAAGAAAAAGATCAGATTACTTGACATTCATAGCCCTCACCAATCAATGTTTATTAGTGGTTATTTATTGCAGGTATCTTGCTTTGAACTAACATTGTTTACCCCCCTAATATTTTAGTGCCTATTTATTATGATGATTTTTTCTAGCTTTATTAAGATATAATTGACATATAATATTGTGTAAGCTTAAGGTGAAAATCTGTTGATTTGATACTTATATACTCTGAAATGATTACAACCATAGTGTTAGCTAACACCTCCATAACATCACATCATATAATTACCATTTCTTTTTTGTGGTGAGATTTAAGATCTACTTTCTTAGAAACTCTCAAGCATACAATACAGTATTATTAACTATAATCACCATGTTATACATTAGATCCTCAGAACTTACTCACCTTATAACTGGAAATTTATACTCTTTGAACAGTATCTCCCCACCAACCTCTCCCCATTAACCCAGGCCCTGATAACTACCATTCTAGCATAGTGACAATTTTTAATATATACTATTACATGTGCTGGGCATCAAAGAGAAAAAGCCAAATAAAGGAGGCTTAGGTAGGCTAACTTTAGGTAAAACAGACGGTGAATAATAAGAGTATATAGCACCATTAGTATTATGAAAGGGAACTGTAGAATCCCAAGTCTTACTATTAAATTCCTACTTGACATTCAAAAAATAATTCTTCTTTGCACTTTTTTCCAATATTAAATATAATGTGTACCTCATAAAAATAATAACTGCATTCATTTCTTTTAACTAGTATACTCATATCCCAACTTAGAACTAACTACAACTTTCTTGTTTGTCAAGGTTGATAACACATTTCCTAATCAGCCACTTTTATTTAATTATTCACTCTATCTTTTAAGCAAATGTATGCAATTCAGTCCCTACTTAATGAGTGTGAAATGGACCATTGAGTTGTCTCATTTCCCCTGAGAAATGTTGATCTATTTTATTTCCTTTCTAATTAAATAACCTTTACCACTGAGCTTGTCTGAAAACCTTTCTTTTCCTCTAGAATCTAATGTATGACATGACACTTTACCTTGCTCAGTGTAAACTCAAAGTAAAGCCATCTTTTTCAACAGAGAATTAATATTTATTTTCTTACATTCTTAGATTATCAATAATCACTTTTAAACATTCTGTATGCTTTTTAAAAAATGTTTCATGAAAAATTATTACCGTAAGTGCACAGTTCAGTTATTTTCATAAATTGAACAAATCCATGTAACCAGCACCAATACTGAGAATAGTCAACACTAGCACAGAGTACCCCTTTTTTGTGCTACTTTCCACTGATAATATTCCATCTAAGGGAAACCACTTTTCTGACTTCCAAAATCATCTATTAGTTCTGTAATTTATTTGGATGAGTTATACAGCATGCAATTGTTTGAGCCTGGTTTCTTTCACTCAACATAGTACTGAGATTCATCCATTTATTCTTATTGCTGTATAGAATTCTATTTGTGGACATGCTACAATTTATCCATCCTACTGCTGATAGGCATCTCGTTATTTGCACTTTGTAATAGTTGAGTTTAAGAATGTTCCAGAGTATAACTTTTGGTGAACATAGGTAAAAACAACACAGTTATTTTTAATGCACAAAACAAGGAATTAAAAGAATGTTATACATTATAAGTGCTATTAATAGTTAAAAGGGTAACAGCCAGTGATGCTGAATTATATAGTTATCCCTTTGACTAAACTCATCACAGGAACATTTGGCATCTCACTCTTATGGGTCTACCTCATCTGGAACACATTTATATTCTTCTGTCACTAATGAAGAATTAAATTTAAACATATTTTACATTGTTTTCTGAAAGTTATTTTACCTTGTTTAATAGACAAAAGTTCACATGCCTAGATTAGAGATAACCAGACTAAGGAGAATTAACAAGGTGAAAGACCTGGTTAATCTAAAAAGATGCTGGCAACTAGATGGATGGAAAATGTTATGCATCACAGAGGAGAAAGTTAAACTTATAACTAATAAAATTATTAAACATCCATACTTACCATGTTGTATCACAAGAGCATTTCACTAGTATTGATCACCTCACATATTCATAGCCCAAATTCTTTATCTTTTAAAATGCTGATCCTGCCAGCATGAATTGATCCCATGCCATTATTTTGTCACATTATCATCTACTAACTGAGGGAGGAGCTATCTCTTGATCTAGGTATAACTACTCTCCTGTCCCTTTTTCCTTATTAACTGCCCTGTTTGAGAACAGGAGTGTTTCAGCACTGTATCTAAGTATACTGGAGAATTATGAGTCAATCTGTTTATGTGATTTTAATTATCAGAAATTATAATTCATGGTGATAACCATAATCATATATTTTAGATAAGAAATGGAAGAAAGAAAGTTAATTGTCTGGTCAAAAAATATCAGAGTTTGGTTGTTTGGAAAACTGGTCCCATCCACCTGGTAGAGAATGACTTTCATGAAATTTTGGAAGGCTCTGCAGAATATAACTCTAACTTCAAACTGAATTTAAACATTTTTTTATCTTTTCTGATGAAGATTTCCTTCCCATCTCACACTCTCTTCTCAGAGAACCTATTTAAGATTAAGAATCTATTTAAGTTTAAAAGAATCTATTTCCATGCCTTTATAAGGAAAAAAAAAATCCTCCTCCTTGCTGATTGGATAAAATGTAGAAATGGTGAAGCCCTAGCCAATCAGATTTGTTCTTCTTCCGTCCAGAAAGCTGGAAGTAGAATTAATTAACCTCCACCAGCTCTTGAACGAAGACATCAAGTAAAGCTGGGCTGGGGCTCTTGTTGTCAGATTACAAATGTGTAAAATCCACTCTGTGAAGATAAAAGAAGTAACAAAGAATACAGCAGATTTTCAGAGACCATATGTCCTCTGGGATGAAAATAGAACAGATTTTCAGAGAAGACCGTATGTCCTCTGGGATGAAAATATATGGGCTCCTCAGAGGTTTCCAGTGCTTTTGTTCAGGGCTGCGTGAGTCCTAGATATACTCCTAGGCCGAAAGTTCTGTGAGAGAGTCCTGTATCCTTTCTAACATTTCTCCTTTTACTACAGACTGATCGAAGTAATCTTTCTCTGGCAAACAAACAGTCCTTGAAAATGTGTCCAATGGTAATAAATTCAACTCCTGATGAGACAGCCCCAAGAGCCTTTGGACTCAATCTGATAAAACGTCACTGCATACTGGGTGTTTGGAGCCATCACCAGCCCAGGCCGTTTCTCGTTCCTCGTAGACGCAGGCAGTAAGTTCCTGCACCTGGCAGTGCAGCACCGTCCACTCTCCAGCAGTGCAAGCGTCTGTGGCCGTGAGCTGGGGACACCGCAGGGACGCTATCTGCAGAAGGCAGAGTGTCTGGCGTAAGGACACCTGCGGGTGAGAAAACGCACCTACAAAGCGAGGGCTCTCTCTTAATCTGCATAGTTGCAGCCTAGTCTAAGCTACCACTGGCCATATTGCCCAGGTCTTGGTATCAGATTTCTTATTTCCTGTACACTTCTGAGTTCTTCCTATGAAAACACTGATAATAATAGAAAAGAGAACAAGGACTCCTCTTATATATTAACTCCTCTCACGAGGAAACTCCTCTCACATATTAACTCATTTAATCCTTATAAAAAGCCTAGAAAACACAGAAATGTTAGTAATTTGCTTAGTCATACAGCTAGGCAGGGTAGGATTCAAACCCTGAACTGCAGAGAAAATTCTCTTAGTCACCCCATGTCAATAATCTGGCAGTGGGGAGCTACTGCCCCTCTGACTCTGAACTGCACTACGCCTAGGCTCTGGCTATAGCCCAGTGTTTGAAGCAATGCATTTCTTCGGATCTCACTATCTGTGCTGAAACCAAGCTCTCCACAACCCTCTTGGAAAATGAGTACTAAAGGCCCAGGTACCTCCATGGTGGAGGCTAAGAAGCAGCAGTTCACACAGCTATCCTTTTCTATCCTTTTGCTTATAAACGGCATAATGTTCACATTCTGGTTCTTTCACTTGCTACTGGTAAGTCCTTACACAAGGTCCTGCTACGCTACACCTCACATTTCATCAGTGAAAAGAAGAAAACAAAGTGCTAATCAAAGTTGCAGGACAAATTAAATGACATGGTGTATATAAAACATAATTCTCAAAAACACATAGGCTGTGTTTTCCACCCAGGTCTCACACTCTTTAATATGAACATAAATAAAAACGTATTCAAATATTTGTTCCACACTGCATCTCATACATGGCTTCCTGCTCAGTTTTGTTGCTCATTATTTATTTTGATGTTTTCAGGACACTTTGCAAATTAATTAGCAGACTGCTGCATTCAAAATTCCATTTTCATTCTTGTTTTTCTTATGAATATTTTTCTCTCCCACTTGAAGTGAAAATAAACCATTAAATTCTATCACAGTCTGATTCTTCCTCACCTTTGAAGTTGGCATCTGAGGTTTCTACTGGAGATACGCATTCTGCAAAGGACAGTTTTATTACTCATCTTGGGTAAGCAAGGATTAGGGAGATAATCAAAGGTCACGGTTAAAGCTGTGCTGAACTACTTTTCCAGACTCCGGGAACACAAGCAAACAAGCTCTTACCAATGTGTCTGTGGAATCAGACTTCCTGCAAGAAAGACTGCCCCGCCTGCTTTAAGACTTTGTATCTCAGCCCCTTTCACAACTGAGAGAGCATCTGCTCCTGGTAGACTGAAAATTATTTGCTGTTTTTAAAGAGGCACTTCCCTTCCTTTGCCTCGCTCATGAGACAAGCCACATTGTCCCTTAAATTCTATGAAGTAGACTGGGATGTTGACTCAGTAATCCTGGGCACCACTGGGTCAGCAGCTGATTTTCTCCCAGTTGGGCCCTGACTCTCACCCATTTTCCCGTCTAGTGACCACTTGTTTGGACTAAACAACAGCTTGGAGGCATTTTCTGCTTGTTTTCTAAAGCCTCTAAACTTATTTACTCTCTATAGGCCCCCACTGAATATCATAAATTAATTAAACACAACTCTGAGACCCATATATAGTTTGGCATTACAGTTTAAGAAAATTCATGGAAAAATCAGAATCAACAGCTTAATACATTCCTCCTTCTCTCTCATGGTTTCCCCTTCCAGCTGGGATATCTGTATATGGATCCCAGCTTGGAACACAATTATTGCAGTAGGAGAGAAGAAACCAGCAGTGAGAGAGATTCTCTGGCAAGTAGCTCTGCACTACCTAGGGAAGGCTGCCTCAGAGGGAGGCGTCAACAGCTGCAGACTGTCATATAAAAGACTTCCAATGGGTTAAGTAACTTTGAAGAAGTGAAATTCTGTTGTCCAATTTTATTTGTCTTTGAATCTGACTGCAAGGACTGCTACTTATTACAGAGCTGCCTAGCAGGTGCTTACAAAGTCACCGTTCTTTATATTAATCCAGACAACAGGCCATTAGGAACTGTGACTTTAGTTTTGGAGGAAAATACAATGTGCTTGGTTGCATTGAAAGAGATGTTCCCATGTTTTCCTTCCTTCTGGTTTTAACCTTGAGATCCTTTCATATCCTTTGAGATTTGCGGGTGATGGAGGGAAAGTCAGACAGTATCTTTTTCGATATAAATAGATTGTCACATTTTGAAAAAAGGGGGGTTCTATCCTGAAAAAGATAGAATATGAATCATTAGGATTGGCATTCCATAGTAGACTAAAGATTCTTAGGAAGAAAAATAATATAGTTTTATTTTCATCTAAAATTCTAGTCATGTTAGATCACAAGAGAGATACTAACATTTTTACAGAATATTTTGCACATGTTACTTCGCTTGATTATTTCAGTGCTGCCAGATATTTTATTCTCTTTTATTAACTGCAAGCTGCAAGGATCAGAGAAGTGAAAGAAATTGTCAAAGTTCATCCAGCTGCTTGGTATTGATACTCGAATCCAGATTTGATTCAAGTTTGGAAGTGGAAGCTTTGTGCCAGATTCTGGGAAGATGGTATATGCCATCCCATGGACTGCAGCAGACACACAAAAGGGGATCTGCTAGAACATAATCTCCATGGACTCACACCACAACAGATATCTGTCTCTTCACTGATGAACCCGCAAGGCCTAGTTAAATACCTGGCCCATGGCAGGGCTCAGTAACTGTTTATTGAAGAACTAATAATAGGGCTTCCCTGGTGGCGCAGTGGTTGGGAATCTGCCTGCCAATGCAGGGGACTATGGGTTCGAGCCCTGGTCTGGGAGGATCCCACATGCCGTGGAGCAGCTAAGCCCGTGAGCCACAACTACTGAGCCTGCGCGTCTGGAGCCTGTGCTCCGCAACAGGAGAGGCCGTGACAGTGAGAGGCCCGCGCACCGTGATGAAGAGTGGCCCCCGCTCGCCGCAACTGGAAAAAGTCCTCGCACAGAAATGAAGACCCAACACAGCCAAAAATAAAAATACATAAAGTTATTTTTAAAAAAAGAATTAATAATAAATAAATAGATGAATGAATAAATAAACAATTTTTGAAGCAGGAACTGGCATAGCAAAATGGCAAGCCAGGTTTGATGTTACCTTTTCAAATTTTTAACCATTTGTTTTCTTAAAGCATAAAGAAAAGCAAAAACATTTTTGTCAAACTTTGCTATTAATACTACAACTTTTGGTTTTATCGATTTTCCATCAAAACAGTAAGCATTCTGACGTGTAATAAACTTCTAAGGAAAGTGGTACAGATACTAATAATAGAGATAAAAAATTAGCTTGTAATAAAACAGATGAATTATTATACATAACAATATTCTCAGTCCAATATAGAACTGCTTCCCACTGTCACATTTCTTCTATTATGTGGAACAGGAACCGGGAGGAGGTAGAGAATGATGGGTTGCAAGCAGGCTGACAAGATAATTAAGGTGGGGAGGACTATATTTATGGAAAAGTATTCCCATTTTGCCTGAGGAGAGAAGATCTGCTGTGTAATAAAATTATTAGTAGTATATACGTCTCATCTTTCTCACTTGGTATGTCAACTCTTTGGTGACGTCAGATAAGAGAACTATAGGGCATATAGACTTGAGGATCCCACACTGGGGAAAGGTAGACAACTACATTCTACTCTGAGACCTTTTTCTTTTTAACTGAAGTATAGCTGATTTACAGTGCTACGTTAGTTTCCGGTGTGCAGCAGAATAACTTGGTTTTTTATAGATTACATGCTATACGAAGTTATTATAAAATATTGACTATATTCCATATGTTGTACACTACATCCTTGTAACTTATTTATTTTATACATAATAGTTTATGTCTCTTAATCCTTCACCAATTTTGCCACTCTCCCACCCCACTACCTCTGGTAACCACTTGTTTGTTTTTTGTATCTGTGAGTCTATATCTGTTTTGCTATATTTGCTCTTGGTTTTATTTTTTAGATTCCACGTATAATTGAAACATACAGTATTTGTCTTTCACTATCTGACTTAGTTCACTAAATATAATACCCTCTAGGTATATCTGTGTTGTTTCCAATCGCAAAATTTCACTCTTTTTAATGGCTGAGTGAAAAGTACATTATATATGTATATACCACATCTTCTTTATCCATTCATCTGTTGATGGACACTTAGGTTGCTTCCATATCTCGGCTAAATAATGTAGCTATAAACACTGGGTGCATACATATTTTCAAATTAGTGTTTTCATTATCTTTGGATGAATACCCAGGAGTAATTTGCTGGAGCATATGGTGGTTCTAGTTCTAATGTTTCAAGCAACCTCCATACTGTTTTTCAGAGTGGTCACACCAATTTACATTCCCACCAATAGTGTACAAGGGTTCTTTTTTCTCCACACCCTCTCCAACAGTTGTTTTTTTGTTTTGTTTTGTTTGTTTTTAACATCTTTATTGGAGTATAATTGCTTTACAGTGTTGTGTTAGTTTCTGCTGTCTTTTTGACAATGGCTATTCTGCCAGGTGTGAGGTAATATCTCATTATGGTTTTGATTTGCATTCCCCTGATGATTAATGATGTTGAACATCTTTTCCTGTGCCTGTTGGCCATGTGAATGTCTTCTTTGGAAAAATGTCTATTCAGGGCCTCTGCCTATTTTTTAGGTAGATTGTTTGGTTTTTTTTGCTATTGAGTTGTGTAAGTTCTTTACATAGTTTACATATTAACCCCTTATTGGACACATTATTTGCAAAATAGCTCAGGTTATCTGAAGCAACTATTAGAAATAATACCTTATAAGTTTAACTTAAGAGAAGTAAAGTTGAACATTAACATAAAAATATATGTAGATGATTCTTCTATCAAGTAAATAATTTAATACATGCAGTGCTGGATAAGGAAACACTGTATTTTGTACCTCTGATACTAATACACATGTGTATAAAACCTGAACACATCATTCCACTTTCTATCATTTCCTCAATGAAAATTATTCAGAACTACTTTTAAAGTTTAATTTACAGGTTTGTGGTTTGTTTTGTTTTAAATATTTGTAAAGAGGAAAAGTGTCAACAAATGTACATGTTATCCTCAACAAAATAAACTACCTGGCTTTGTGCCCCAGGTCACAAGTGAGGCTGAGTCCAAACTGTCTTAGAACATAATCTTTTAAAAATTAAAGTCCTTTCCAGCTATCACACAAAATCTATGATACCATTCTACAATACTAAATTTAGATTGATAAATTCAAGCAAAAATATAAGTATTATATAACCTACTTTGGAGGCTTATAGGACAGAGTAAGTAATCAGCATGACTAGAGTTTGAATTTTAACTCTGTCACTTCCTACTATGTAACTCTTGCCAAGTTACTTAACTACTGTGATCTTAATATTTTTCCCCTTTTAAACCATATTGCCACTACATCATGGTATTGTTAAGAAGATTAAATGAGAAAACATAATTAAAGCAACTAGTAATGGCTGCCATATAATTGGTGTTCAGTAATATGAGCGTCTGTCTTTTGTTAGCATATTCATTCCTATATAAAATATTCATAGCCTGTATAAAATTTTACAATATAAGGAGTACAGAAATCTTCATTAATCTTCCACCTTACGTTTTAAGAACCAATTGATATTTCTTACCTGAATCAATATTTGAAAATGATTTCCACAATGTATCATTTCTTCAATTCATTTAAGTTGGCACCCTTCAGCACAGTTTTTAGTCATCGACTAGGATTAATTGGCTACCCAGAAATTTCATTCTTCCACGAAGTTAGGAAAGTATATGGTAACACTCTTCTATTAACAGCCAATTTTGAAAATGAGTATTTTGTTTATTAACCACCATAAATAATGGCAAGTATAATTCTTCTGGCTTTCTCATTTTGTTATTATTATTATAGACTACTAAGTTTTCATTTACTTAATATGTCTATATAATCTACAATATTTTTCTTTATGACACTCTAAGAGTCAACATTTGGCCACTGTGAGATTCTTCAAGCTGAGTCCTGCCCTTTTAAGTTGATCTATTATTTATTGAAAGCTTTCTTGCTTTCTGGCATAACAAAATATCTGAACTCAACAATATTTTCTAACCTTCTCCACTGCAATGACCTAGAAACAATGTCATCCCATGTAAAATGAAAATTTCTAGTAACCAGATGTGACTTCTAATATAATTTCCTAAATTTGCTACTAAAAGAAATGAGGCATCCTTGAAGAAATGGTTGATTCTATGTCTCAAATAGGGAAATTCCAAGATCAGGTTTTTCAAATCCCCAATTATTAATCTTGCACAGACAGCAAAGGGCCATCAGACTTGTGAGGAAAGACAGAGGTAAAATATAAAAAAAATCAACTTATGAAAAACATATACTATATAAAAGAAGTTTAAAACATATATATTTTAAACACACACCCATATATATATATACACATATGTAGTGCACTCAGACAAATAAACAAGGTAATGTATATATAAAACAAGAATAGAGTACTAAAAATAAAGGAGTATTTGACAACAAAAAATAACTCTGGGGAATTAAGTGTATGATAGGAATTTAAACCTCCAGAAAACTAAATAAGGGTAGGAGGATCTTCAAGATGGTGGAGGAGTAAGACGTGGAGATCGCCTTCCTCCCCACAAATACATCAGAAGTACATCTACATGTGGAACAACTCCTACAGAACACCTACTGAATGCTGGCAGAAGACCTCAGACTCCCCGAAAGGCAAGAAAATCTCCACATACCAGGGTAGGGAAAAAGAAAAACCAGAGACAAAAGAATAGGGGTGGGACCTGCACCTCTGGGAGGGAACTGTGAAGGAGAAAAAGTTTCCAAACACTACGAAGCCCCTTCACTGGCAGAGACGGGGGCAGACGGGGGGCGGGGGGTGGAGCTTCAAAGCCACAGAGGAGAGCACAGCAACAGGGGTGCATAGGGCAAAGCAGAGAGATTCCCGCACAGAGGATCGGTGCCGACCAGCACTCACCAGCCCGAGAGACTTGTCTGCTCACCCGCCGGGGAGGGCGGGGCTGGGAGCTGAGACTCGGGCTTCGGAGGTCAGATCCCAGGGAGAGGACTGGGGTTGGCGGCATGAACACAGCCTGAAGGGGGCTAGTGCGCCACAGCTAGCTGGGAGGGAGTCTGGGAAAAAGTCTGGAACTGTGTAAGAGGCAAGAGACCATTGATTCCGGGTGCGCAAAGAGAGGGGATTCAGAGCACCGCCTAAACAAGCTCCAGAGACGGGCACAAGCCACGGCTATCAGTGTGGACACCAGAGACAGGCATGAAATGCTAAGGCTGCTGCTGCAGGCACCAAGAATCCTGTGTGCAAGCACAGGTCACTATCCCCCCCTCCCCTCCTGGGAGACTGTGCAGCCCGCCACTGCGAGGGTCCTGTGATCCAGGGACTACTTCCCCAGGAGAACACACGGCATGCCTCAGGTTGTTGCAATGTCACACTGGCCTCTGCTGCCGCAGGCTCGCCCTGCATACTGTACCCCTCCCTCCCTGCAGCCTGAGTTAGCCACAGCCCCCGAATCAGCTGCTCCTTTAACACCCTCTTGTCTGGGTGAAGAAGAGATGCCAGAGGGTGAACTACATGCAGAGGCATTGCCAAATCCAAAGCTGAACCCCAGGAGCTGTGCAATCAAAGAGGAGAAAGAGGAATCTCTCCCAGCAGCCTCAGGAGCAGTGGATTAAACATCCACAATCAACTTGAAGTTCCCTGCATCTCCGGAATTCCTGAATAGACAACCAACCATCCCAAAATTGAGGCTTTGGACTTTGGGAGCAACTGTAGACTTGGGGTTTGCTTTCTGCATCTATTTTGTTTCTGGTTTTATGATTATCTTACTTTGGCATTTAGCATTTATTATCATCAGTAGATTTATTGATTTGGTTGCTCTCTTCCATTTTTTTTACATATATATAAATGTTTTTGCTTCTTCTCTTTTTGTGACTGTGTATGTGTATGCTTCTTTGTGTGATTCTGTCTGTATAGCTTTGTTTTTACCATTTGTCTAGGGTTCTGTCTGTTCTCTTGTGTGTATAGTTTTTAGTGCTGGTTTTAATTGGTGGATTTGTTTTTTGGTTTGCTTGCTTTCTTCTTTCTTTCTTTTTTATTACTTTTAAAATTTTTAATAATTTTTCTATTATAATAACTATTTTATTTTATTTTATTATTTTCTTTTTTTCTCCCTTTACTTCTGAGCTGTGTGGCTGACAGGGTCTTGGTGCTCCAGCCGTGTGTCAGGCCTGTGCCTCTGAGGTGGGAGAGCCGAGTTCACGACATTGGTCCACCAGAGACCTCCTGGGTCCACCTAATATGAAATGGCAAAAGCTCTCCCAGAGATCTCCATCTCAACGTGAAGACCCAGCTCTACTCAACGACAAGCAAGCTCCAGTGCTGGACACCCAATGCCAAACAAATAGCAAGACAGGAACAAAACCCCACATATTGGCAGAGAGGCTGCCTAAAATCATAATAAATTCACAGACACCCCAAAACACACCACCGGATGTGGTCCTGTCCATGAGAAAGACAAGCTAGAACCTCATCTACAAGAACACAGGCATGAGTCCTCTCCACCAGGGAGCCTACATGACTCACTGAACCAAACTTAGCCCCCGGGGGGAGACACCAGAAACAATGGGAACTACGAACCTGCAGCCTGCGAAAAGGAGATCCCAAACACAGTAAGTTAAGCAAAATGAGAAGACAGAGAAACACACAGCAGATGAAGGAGCAAGGTAAAAACCCACCAGACCTAACAAATAAAGAGGAAATAGGCACTCTACCTGAAAAAGAATTCAGAGCATTGATAGTAAAGATGATCCACAATCTTGGAAATAGAATGGAGAAAATACAATAGACGTTTAACAAGAACCTAGAAGAACTAAAGAGCAAAAAAACAATGATGAACAACACAATAAATGCAATTAAAAGTTCTCTCAAAGGAATCAAAAGCAGAATAACTGAGGCAGAAGAACAGATGAGTGACCTGGAAGATAAAAGAGTGGAAATATCTACTGCAGAGAAGAATAAAGAAAAAAGAATGAAAAGAATTGAGCACAGTCTCATAGACCTCTGGGACAATATTAAACGTACCAACATTTGAATTATAGGGGTCCCAGAAGAAGAAGAGAAAAAGGAAGTGACTGAGAAAATATTTCAAGAGATTATAGATGAAAAATTCCTTAATATGGGAAAGGAAATACTCAATCAAGTCCAGGAAGCACAGAGAGTCCCATACAGGATAAATCCAAGGAGAAACATGCCAAGACACATAATAATCAAATTATCAAAAATTAAATATAAAGAAAAAATATTAAAAGCAGCAAGGGAAAAGCAACAAGTAACATACAAGGGAATCCCCATAAGGTTAACAGCTGATCTTTCAGCATAAACTCTGCATGCCAGAAGGGAGTGGCAGGACATATTTAATGTGATGAAAGGGAAAAACCTACAACCAAGCTTACTGTACCCGGCAAAGATCTCATTCAGATTCGATGGAGAAATTGAAACTTTTACAGACAAGCAAAAGCTAAGAGAATTCAGCACCACCAAATGCTAAAGGAACTTCTCTAGGCAGGAAACACAAGAGAAGGAAAAGACCTACAATAACAAACACAAAACAATTAAGAAAGTGGTAACAGGAACATATAAATTAATAACTACCTTAAATGTAAATGGGTTAAATGCTCCAACCAAAAGACATAGACTGGCTGAATAGATTCCACCAGGGAGCCTACATGACTCACTGAACCAAACTTAGCCCCCGGGGGGAGACACCAGAAACAATGGGAACTACGAACCTGCAGCCTGCGAAAAGGAGATCCCAAACACAGTAAGTTAAGCAAAATGAGAAGACAGAGAAACACACAGCAGATGAAGGAGCAAGGTAAAAACCCACCAGACCTAACAAATAAAGAGGAAATAGGCACTCTACCTGAAAAAGAATTCAGAGCATTGATAGTAAAGATGATCCACAATCTTGGAAATAGAATGGAGAAAATACAATAGACGTTTAACAAGAACCTAGAAGAACTAAAGAGCAAAAAAACAATGATGAACAACACAATAAATGCAATTAAAAGTTCTCTCAAAGGAATCAAAAGCAGAATAACTGAGGCAGAAGAACAGATGAGTGACCTGGAAGATAAAAGAGTGGAAATATCTACTGCAGAGAAGAATAAAGAAAAAAGAATGAAAAGAATTGAGCACAGTCTCATAGACCTCTGGGACAATATTAAACGTACCAACATTTGAATTATAGGGGTCCCAGAAGAAGAAGAGAAAAAGGAAGTGACTGAGAAAATATTTCAAGAGATTATAGATGAAAAATTCCTTAATATGGGAAAGGAAATACTCAATCAAGTCCAGGAAGCACAGAGAGTCCCATACAGGATAAATCCAAGGAGAAACATGCCAAGACACATAATAATCAAATTATCAAAAATTAAATATAAAGAAAAAATATTAAAAGCAGCAAGGGAAAAGCAACAAGTAACATACAAGGGAATCCCCATAAGGTTAACAGCTGATCTTTCAGCATAAACTCTGCATGCCAGAAGGGAGTGGCAGGACATATTTAATGTGATGAAAGGGAAAAACCTACAACCAAGCTTACTGTACCCGGCAAAGATCTCATTCAGATTCGATGGAGAAATTGAAACTTTTACAGACAAGCAAAAGCTAAGAGAATTCAGCACCACCAAATGCTAAAGGAACTTCTCTAGGCAGGAAACACAAGAGAAGGAAAAGACCTACAATAACAAACACAAAACAATTAAGAAAGTGGTAACAGGAACATATAAATTAATAACTACCTTAAATGTAAATGGGTTAAATGCTCCAACCAAAAGACATAGACTGGCTGAATAGATACAAAATAAAGACCCATATAAATGCTGTCTACAAGAGACCCACTTCAGACCTAGGGACACATACAAACTGTAAGGGAGGGGATGGAAAAAGATATTTCATGAAAATGGAAATCAAAAGAAAGCTGGAGTAGCAATTCTCAAATCAGACAAATCAACTTTAAAATAAAAACTATTACGAGACAAAAAAGGTCACTACATAATGATCAAGGGATCAATCCAAGAAGAAGATATAACAATTGTAAATATTTATGCACCCCACACAGGAGCACCTCAATACATAAGGCAAATGCTAACAGCCATAAAAGGGGAAATCGACAGTAACACAATCGTAGTAGGGGACTTTAACACCCCATTTTCACCAATGGACAAATCATCCAAAATGAAAATAAATAAGGAAACAGAAGCTTTAAATGACACATTAAACAAGATGGATTTAATTGATATTTATAGAACATTCCATCCAAAAACAACAAAATACACTTTCTTCTCAAGTGTTCATGGAACATTCTCCAGCATAGATCATATCTTGGGTCACAAATCAAGCCTTGGCATATTTAAAAAAACTCAAATCGAATCAAGTATCTTTTCCAACCACAAAACTATTAGACTAGATATCAATTACAGGGAAAAAAATACAAACACATGGAGGCTAAACAATACGTTACTAAATAACAAAGAGATCGCTGAAGAAATCAAAGAGGAAATCAATAAATACCTAGAAACAAATGACAATGAAAACACAATGACCCAAAACCTAAGGGATGCATCAAAAGCAGTTCTAAGAGGGAAGTTTATAGCAACACAATCCTACCTTAAGAAACAAGAAAAATCTGAAACAAACAACCGAATCTTACACCTAAAGGAACTAGAGAAAGAAGAACAAAAAACCTCAAAAGTTAGAAGGAAAGAAATCATAAAAATCAGATCAGAAAAAAATGATAAAGAAATGAAGGAAACAATAGCAAAGATCAATAAAACTAAAAGCTGGTTCTTTGACTGGTTTGCAGGGCAGAGGTGGGGACACAGATGTAGAGAACAAACGTATAGACACCAAGGGGGGAATGTGGGAGGGGGGATGATGAATTTGGAGATTGGGATTCACATATATACAATGATATGTAAAGATGGATAACTAATAAGAACCTACTATATAAAATAATGAATAAAATAAAATTCAAAAAACAAATAAATAAATAAAATAAAAGCTGGTTCTTTGAGAAGATAAACAAAATTGATAAACCATTAGCCAGACTCATCAAGAAAAAAAGGGAAAAGACTCAAATCAACAGAATTAGAAATGAAACAGGAGAGCTTCCCTGGTGGTGCAGTGGTTAAAAATCCACCTGCTGATGCAGGAGACATGGGTTCGAGCACTGGTCCGGGAAGATCCCACATGCCATGGAGCAGCTAAGCCTGTGTGCTACAGCTAATAAGCCTTCACTATAGAGCCCACAAGCCACAACTACTGAGAGCATGTGCCTGAACTATGGAAGCCCGTGCACCTAGAGCCCATGCTCTGCAACAAGAGAAGCCACTGCAGTGAGCAGCTTGCACACCTCAATGAGAAGCCCGCCCACTGCAATGAGAAGCCCGCCCACTGCAATGAAGAGTAGCCCCCATTTGTCGCAACTATAGAAAAGCCCACACACAGCAACGAAGACGCAATGCACCCAAAACTAAATTAATTAATTAAATAATTAATTTTAAAAATAAGTGAAAAAGGAGAAGTAACAACTGACACAGCAGAAATACAAAGGATCATGAGAGATTACTACAAGCAACAATATGCCAGTAAAATGGACAGCCTGGAAGAAGCGGACAAATTCTTAGAAAAGCACAACCTTCTGAGACTGAACCAAGAAGAAATAGAAAACATAAACAGACCAATCACAAGCACTAAAACTGAAACTGTGATTAACAATATTCAAAAAACCAGAGCCCAGGACCAGTTGGCTTCACAGGTAAATTCTATCAAACATTTAGAGAAGAGCTAACACCTATCCTCCTCAGACTCTTCCAAAATATAACAGAGGGAGGAACACTCGCAAACTCATTCTATGAGGCCACCATCACTGTGATACCAAACAAACAAACATGTCACAAAAAAAGAAAAATACGGGCCAATATCACTGATGAACATAGATGAAAAAATCCTCAACAAAATACTAGCAAACAGAATCCAACAGCACATTAAAATGGTCATACACCATAAGCAAGTGGGGTTTATCTCAGGAACATAAGGATTCTCCAATATACGCATATCAATCCATTTGAAACACCACATTAACAAATTGAAGGATAAAAACCATATGATCATCTCAATAGATGCAGAAAAAGCTTTTGACAAAATTCAACACCCATTTATGATAAAAACACTGCAGAAAGTAGGCATAGAGGGAACTCACCTCAACATAATAAAGGCCATATATGACAAACGCACAGCCAACATTGTTCTCAATGGTGAAAAACTGAAATCATTTCCACTAAGATCAGGAACAAGACAAGGTTGCCCACTCTCACCATTATTATTCAACATAGTTTTGGAAGTTTTAGCCACAGCAATCAGAGAAGAAAAAGAAATAAAAGGAAACCAAATCAGAAAAGAAGAAGTAAAGCTGTCACTGTTTGCAGGTGACATGATACTATACATAGATAATCCTAAAGATGCTACCAGAAAACTACTAGAGCTAATCAATGAATTTGGTAAAGTAGCAGGATACAACATTAATGCACAGAAATCTCTGGCATTCCTATATACTAATGATGAAAAATCTGAAAGTGAAATCAAGAAAACACTCCCATTTACCATTGCAACAAAAAGAATAAAATACTGAGGAAAAAACCTACCTAAGGAGACAAAAGACCTGTATTCAGAAAACTATAAGACACTGATGAAAGAAATTAAAGATGATACAAACAGATGGAGAGATATACCATGTTCTTGGATTGGAAGAATCAACATTGTGAATAAGACTATACTACCCAAAGTAATCTACAGTTTCAGTGCAATCCTTATCAAACTACCAATGGCATTCTTCACAGAAATAGAAGAAAAAAATTCACGATTTCTTTGGAAACAAAAAACCCCAAATAGCCAAAGCTGCAGACTCTCAACCACTGCGCCACCAGGGAAGCCCGCCAAAGCAATTTTGAGAAAGAAAAACGGAGCTGGAGGAATCAGGCTCCCTGACTTCAGATTATACTACTACGCTACAATAAACAAGACAGAATGGTACTGGCAAAAACACAGAAATATAGACAAATGGAACAGGATAGAAAGCGCAGAGTTAAACCCACGCACATATGGTCACTTTACCTTTTATATGGCTGAAAGGATATACAACGGAGAAAAGATAGTAATCCAAAAATGGGCAGAAGACCTAAATAGACATTTCTCCAAAGAAGATATACAGATTGCCAACAACACATGACAGGATGTTCAACATCACTAGTCATTAGAGAAATGAAAATCAAAACTACAATGAGGTATCACTTTACACTGGTTAAAATGACCATCATCAAAAACTCTGCAAACAATAAATGCTGGTGAGGGTGTGGAGAAAAGGGAATGCTCTTGCACTGTTGGTGGGAATGTAAGTTGATACAGCCACTATGGAGAACAGTATGGAGGTTCCTTAAAAGACTAAAAATAGAACTACCATATGACCCAGCAATCCCACTACTGGGCATATACCCTGAGGAAACCATAATTCAAAATCAGTCGTGTACCACAATGTTCATTGCAGCTCTATTTACAAGAGCCAGGACATGGAAGCAACCTAAGTATCCAACAGCAGATGAATGGATAAAGAAGATGTGGTACATATATTCAATGGAATATTCCTCAGCCATAAAAAAAACAAAATTGAGTTATTCGTAGTGAGGTGGATGGACCTAGAATCTGTCATACACAGTGAAGTAAGTCAGAAAGAGAAAAACAAATACCGTATGCTAACACATTTATATGAAATCTAAAACAAAAAAAATCATTCTGAAGAACCTAGGGACAGGACAGGAATAAAGATGCAGACAAACAGAATGGACTTGAGGACACTGGGAGGGGGTAGGGTAAGCTGGGCGGAAGTGAGAGAGTGGCATTGACATATATACACTACAAAATGTAAAATAGATAGCTAGTGCAAAGCAGCCGCATAGCACTGGGAGATGAGCTCGGTGCTTTGTGTCCATCTAAAGGGATGGGATAGGGAGGGTGGGAGCGAGATGCAAGAGTGAGGAGATAGGGGGATACATGTATATGTATAGCTGATTCACTTTGTTATACAGCAGAAACTAACACAACATTGTAAAGCAATTATACTCCAATAATGATGTTAAAAAAATTAAAGATAAAAAATAAAAATTTGAACCCCCCCAAGTATATATATATAGTTTTCAACCTAAAAAAAAAAAAAGGTTTCTTTTCCATGATTCCTTCCCCCCAATTCCTATAAATTTTTTTCTTATATCCATTCAATTTTTGTCTCACTCTTGTCCTCTTTCTCATATGGAAAAAACAGTCATTCTTTGTTAGAGCAAAATTGCACTTTTTCCCTTAAAAAAAACCATACTCTGAATGTAGCAGCAAAAAGCTACAAACGTTCAGTAATAAGATAAATAAGTACTAGGGATGTAATGTACAACATGATAAATATAATTAAAACTGCTGTATGTTATATACAAGAAAGTTGTTAAGAAAGTGGATCCTGGGAGTTGTCATCACAAGGAAAGTATTTTTTCTTTTTCTTTTATTTTTATCTATATGACATGATGGGTGTTCACTAGATTTATTGTGGCAATAATTACATCACGTATATAAGTCAAATCATTATGCTGTACACTTTACACTTATACAGTACTATATGTCAATTATATCTCAATAAAACTGGAAGAAAAAACAAACAAAAAAACCCAGAAAAACTAAATAAGGGGGTTTCATATGAAGAATAAAATAGAGAAAGAGAGAGAGATTAAATGAGCATAGAAAATATAAGTAAACTGGAGTACCATTCCTGGATATCCAAATTGAAAATAATAGAATTCCAGAAAGAAAGAATTGACAAAATGGAAAAAAAAAAACATCACTAAAATCTTTTTTAAAAGTCCCAGGACATAAAAACCAATGTTACCAAATTGAATAGGCCTACAGAGCACATAGAACAATGGATGTGAACAAACCAACACCCATGCCCATAATCAGGAAATTATATATCACTGAAGAAAAGGGTGGAGGGGAACAAGTCATATACAAAGAATCAAGAGTAGAATGTCTTCAGACTTCTAAACAATAAAGATGGAAGCAATACCTTCATCATGCTAAAGGAAAACTAATTCCCATCTACTGAAATTATCAGGCAAGTAAGTAGACCAGTCAGGTCTCAAAATTTGCCTCCCATGTACTCTTTCTCAAGATGCTCCAGGAGACCAGGTTCTAACAGCATGAGTGAGTAAACTAAGAAAAATCACGTGGATGGACTCAAGAGAAACACACATGGAAAGTTGCCATTAAATCATTTTTAGCCTGAGCTGAGAATATCCTGGTTAGTTGGGTGCAGAGTCTTATCTACATTTGGCTTGTCTTGACCACATGCAAATGAATTTCTCCTCTTCCCTCTATGACCTGTCTTCTGGAAGAGCTCAAAACATTCATCTTTACTCCACAGAAGTGTTCTGTTTCGACTTACTTCTGGAAGCTGCCGATGTACTATACCTGAGCGGGTGACCTGAAAGTCATGAATCATTTGCAAATTAGTCTGGACTCCTGTCCTTGCTCTGCTCACTGGCTTCTACAGGGAAGGCTTTTAAAACATTTTCAAGGCAATGCCACCAAGACACAGGGGCTCTGCTCATCTAACTTATCTTTTCCTGCTACCCTTCAATTAATACTACTATCATTGTCCTTCTTAACACATCTAGGTTTGTGCTTAGTATCCATCTTTTCAAAACTAAACGATATATTGTTTATTGACATATACAAGGACAGCGAACTTACAAAGAAATACAAGGGTATAATCAGCACAAAGATTAGGATAATAGTTACTCTGGTGGAATAAGAGGTATGTGACTAAATTAAAGTACTCAGATACTTCTAAACTATGGAAAATGATTTCTTCCTATAAGCAGATGATATTTGTTACTTTTATTATTACTTTGCTCTAAATTATACATATAATTATGGACCTTTTCCTAACGGTAAGATATATTTGTTACACACATACACACACAAACAATTTCTTCCTACACTTAAAATTTTCTGAATTAGCAATTCTAATCAAGTCCTTCACACAATGAATGAATGGTAATTTACTCAAGGCAATTCATCACAAAGAAATAAAAATCCCAGAATGTCTATAAAGTAAAAGAAAAACAAAAGATCAGGACTCACAATGGCATTGGACTTATCAGTAATTTTGGAATATTTAAGATAAAAATGAAATGTCTCTAAAAAGCTGAAGAAAAGGTATTTTGAACTTGGTTGAAGAGTCCAACTACTAGTTAAGTATGAAGACATTTTAAAAGTTGAAATGAAAAGAAATACTCTTGTTTCACTTTATTCTTAGGAGCTATTGAGGATTTGCTCAAGAACAATGATCATGCAACAGAAAAGATCATATGGAACCAAGGAAAGAGGGGATTCAACACAGAAGAGAAGTGTCAAAAGTGGGCAGTAGGCTCAGAGAGTTGTTTACCTTGGAGCAGGTGCACAGAGTACTCTGGAAAGGAAGAATCCAATCAAGAAAGTTAATCAGTTAATTGATTTTCCTATATATTCAAGAATTTGGAAAATCACATTGTGATGTGTTCAACAGGTTGAATATTATGTTTGGTAATGTAGATAGAAAAAAAAAGGCAATTGCTAAGTCTCAGAAAAAGAAAAAATACATAAAATTATTATTGTATGCCACTCACTTTGTAGTGAGCAAGATATAGGTAACATAATAAATTAAACATGAACATTTAACTGCCCTCAACATTATGATACAATTTATCTGAAGTTGGAGGAGGGAGGGTAGAGATAGAATATAAAGAAAAATCCCATTTATGAAAATATGAAGTCAATAGAAATTATATATAATCATATGTATCATTTTTTTATAAAGGCAACTTCGAACTAGGCATGTTATTATTACTTAGAATTAGAAAGCTTATTCCAGTAGAAACAACTGAAAGAGACTGAAAACTCCATTTCTTCTACTTGGTTGTATATTAGTAGCATTTCCTATACTTCAGGACATTTTAATTTTTAATGATTGGCACATACTACTTTGATTAAAATAACACTAATAATAAACAGTCATAAATACCACCAAAATGAAAACTTTAATTTCTCTGGATTATGAAAACCAAGAACACAAATGTCAAACTAATGGATTCTTAAGTGATGACTCATTGTGGAACATAATTAAATAGGTAGTTTCTCCTCATACCCATTGACTCTTACTGAATATCCATTATTCCATAGCAGAAAATGGATTCTTACAACTAAGCTTCTTGATAATCATGTAGAATTCATATTATACATAATATATGTATTTTATGTATACATAAAAGGTTCATTCGGTTTTGTCTGTAAGATGGCTCTAGTAGCTCTTAGTTGTCTTCAACTTCATTCGAAACAATTTTGTTAGACTGCATGTGACAGCTGTCATAGCAGCATGCATTTAAAAAAAAAAGACATCAAAGTGAATTTTTGTGTAGCCATTTTAATATTGAAGATGGAAGAATAAAGCAACATTTTTGGCATATCATGCTTTATTACTTCAAGAAAGGTAAAACGCAACTGAAACGCAAAAAGAGATTTGTGCAATGTGTGGAGAACGTTCTGTGACTGACTGAACATGTCAAAAGTGGTTTGCGAAGTTTAGTGATGGAGATTTTTCCCTGGATGATGCTCCACGGTCGGGTAGACCAGTTGAAGTTGATAGCGATCAAAGCAAGACATTAGTTGAGAACAATCAACGTTAAACCATCTGGGAGATGGCCGACATACTCAAAATATCCAAATCAAGCATTGAAAATAATTTGCACCAGCTTCGTTATGTGTATCGCTTTGATGTTTGGGTTCAACCTAAGTTAAGCGGAAAAAAATTTCTTGACCGTGTTTCTGTGTGCGATTCTCTACTTAAACATAATGAAAACGTTCCGTTTTTAAAACAAATTGTGATGGTCAATTTAAAGTGGATACTGTACAATAATGTGGAATGGAAGAGATCGTGGGGTGAGTGAAATGAACCACCACCAACCACACCAAAGGCCAGTCTTCATCCAAAGAAGGTGATGTTGTATACATGGTGGGATCGGAAGGAAATTCTCTATTATGAGCTCCTTCCGGAAAACCAAACGATTTATTCCAACAAGTACTGCTCCCAATTAGACCAAATGAAACCAGCACTTGACGAAAAGAGTCCAGAATTTGTCAACAGAAAACGCATAATCTTCCATCAGGATAACGGAAGACTGCACGTTTCTGTAATGACCAGGCAAAAACTGTTACAGCTTGGCTGGGAAGTTCTGATTCATCCGTTGTATTCGCCAGACATTGCACCTTCGGATTTCCACTTATTGAGGTCTTTACAAAATTCTCTTAATGGAAAAAAATTTCAATTCCCTGGAAGACTGTAAAAGGCACCTGGAACAGTTCTTTGCTCAAAAAGATAAAAAGTTTTGGGAAGATGGAATTACGAAGTTGCCTGGAAAATGGCAGAAGGTAGTGGAACAAAAGGGTGAATACGTTGTTCAATAAAGTTCTTGGTGAAAATGAAAAATGTGGCTTTTATTTTTACTTAAAAACTAAAGGCACTTTTTAGCCAACCCACTGTATTTTTAAAGTAAACAAAATGTATAACCTGAAGATCAGATTTCTCTTCTGCTACAGAAACTCTTTTTAACCAGTCTGTTAAAGAATCAGAAATGTATTAAAGCACTTTAGTTCCTGGGAAAAATAAATGACTTCACATATCTTCTCTACTTTAAAGTGCTAACTATGCTTTATTACTCCATAGGGTCTATTTCACTGGGAAAGGCTAACACTTTTGAAGAAGCTGTTCCCTCTGTATTTAGAATTTATTCATGAATAGGTTATGTGTGGTACTTAGGTAAATTCCTGTCAATTACATCCATTGCTATATTTCCATCACATGTGTAAGCTGATGAACTTAGAACTAAATAAAATATAATTCATATTTACCATTTCAGAGTACTAAAACAATGTGTTTCCCCTGGTGGAGGAGGAGATTATACAGACACTCAACTGCATTCCTAACAGTTATTTAGAGCATGTAATATGATAGTCAATGTGGGTAATCCCCACAACAAATCAGGTACGTTTTTTCAGGAGATACAGGCACAAATAACCACAACCCAAGTTAGATTTGACAGGCGCTCTGGCAGAAACATAAACAAGTGCTGGGGCAGGGCTTCCCTGGTGGCGCAGTGGTTGAGAGTCCGCCTGCTGATGCAGGGGATACGGGTTCGTGCCCGGGTCCGGGGAAATCCCACATGCCGCTGAGCGGCTGGGCCCATGAGCCATGGCCGCTGAGCCTGCGTGTCCAGAGCCTGTGCTCCGCAACGGGAGAGGCCACAACCGTGGGAGGCCCGCGTACCGCAAAAAAAAAAAAAAAACAAGTGCTGGGGCAATACTGAAAAAAGAGAAAATATTTACTCTAAGGAACAGAAAATTAAGAAATTTTACTGAAAGCTTCCATCCAAGGTGTCCTACAGATGACATCTGGAATGTGACTTAAATGATAAGTAAAATTGTTGTGTCAGCTGAACACTGGGTATATTTCAAATTTTTATGACCTTGTTTGCCTTTGCCATACAGACATGGATTACATGTTTAAGGGAGTTTTTCTTAATATTACATACACCAAGAGCTTACTTCACTGTTGCTGTATCAGGCAAAAGCTTAAATTTCTTGCTACTATTCCATCTCTGGGTCTACACAGCATTGCACAACCACCTCTCTTTTACTTTGCTTTCCTACTTTTTTGTATGTGTCTATCATTTTATGTGGTTCACACCACTAGTATGGTCTGATTATGGTATCATTTTCTTTGACCCTATGTCATTAAATAAACATAACTATTTTGTATACAAATAATATGTTTCGATAAATACCTAATAAGAAGTCCTTTACAGACGGCAGTAAATGCTTTCAAGGCCCTATTTGAGTGTAATTTCTGATGTTAAATACCTTCTTATCTAGTTAATATTGGCCTTTTCTCATTTCTCTTTTAGAGGTGATGCCTCTTACAGTAATGAATATATTGTGATTCTGACAGTACCAACTTGTAGGGGCGAAAAGAGGGCAAACAAGTAGCACCGTAAAAAAGTTCCTCTCACACCCACTGCAAGCATTAGGATAGATGAACTGCTACTAGAGTAATTATAGACCATATTTAACTAAAGGGAGGTAGAAACTGCACGTGACTTTCTTTAAGCTTAACCTAGGCAATCAAAATGAAAACCGTAACATAATCAATATTCAATAAATGTGTTTGGCTTGTTAATTGATCAGGAGTAGCCTGTCTTTTAAATATTTAATGGAAAATCTAATAGTAATTGAGTTCTTACCCAAATATGTCTATGTTTCCCCCTTCTCTATACAAGAATTCCCTTTCCCCTGGGTTGGTTTGTTTTTGTTTTTGTGTTTTTTGTTTTGTTTTGTTTTGTTTTTGTAGCTAGAAAGTGCTGTGTGTCTAGTTTGGACCAAGTAAATGCCAGAACACTTAACTGAGGAGAAAGGTCCTCTTCAGCTGTCTCTCCCCATGACAGTGACCCGCAATATTTGAGATGGTTGCTGCTCCATAATCTAGCCAACGAACCACAAACGGTTTAACAAGAAATAAGCCTTTGTTCAAAGTGCCAATTTGCGATTGTTTTCTTGCCACAGACTAGCCCATTGTGGTAGACTGACACTGAGAGGAAGAGGAAGATATTTGACTTTTCAAACCCTGAGGGCTGAGTCATTAGTCAGGGGCTCCTGGCAAAAGAGAAAGCAGAGGCATTCCATTGACTTCAATCTCGGGGGCCTGGTGTATGCCCCCAAATTCACTTCCTTGATTTCACTCTTACTGTGACATGGTCTAGATTTTGAAGTTCAGCCTGCAGTCATGTTTATATTGGTCATAATGGTATTGCTCATAACAGTGGGTTTACTGTTGTTTCTGTTTGTTTTCTTAAGTTATTGCTAAATAAAGAAAATCAAGATTCAAGATATGTATTTATGTTGTGAGTGTCTGTGTGTGTCTCTGTGTGTTGTGTGTATATGTAGTTCATTTCTGTCTCCTCTTTTAGAACTCAGGAAATCTACATTCAGGCCGTATCTGCCCACTGCAAAAATCTACAGAGCCAAGATGCCTCTGTCACTCTATCATTTCCCAACACTGATTCTGAGCACAGGCTGCCGAATAGCATCACACCTGAGCTGCTGCTTTTCTTGTGTAGAATCAAGAGGACACTGAGGGCTTCCCTGGTGGCGCAGTGGTTGAGACTCCGCC
The DNA here is from genome assembly GCF_003031525.2 of Neophocaena asiaeorientalis asiaeorientalis. Classification (NCBI taxonomy): domain Eukaryota; kingdom Metazoa; phylum Chordata; class Mammalia; order Artiodactyla; family Phocoenidae; genus Neophocaena; species Neophocaena asiaeorientalis. Next base: position 5,462,409 of record NW_020173929.1, on the reverse strand, counting down.
TGCCAATGCAGGAGACATGGGTTCGTGCCCCGGTCCGGGAAGATCCCACATACCGTGGAGCGCCTATGCCCGTGAGCCATGGCCGCTGAGCCTGCACGTCCGGAGCCTGTGCTCCACAACGGGAGAGGCCACAACAGTGAGAGGCCCGCGTACCGCAAAAAAAAAAAAAAAAAAAAAGAGGACACTGAAATATTTCTCACACTCATTTCTCTGCATGAAGTGGGAATATAATGGAGAGACCAGGAAGGCCACAGTCTTCAAGAAAAATGAGAGGGACTGGATTTCTTTGTGGAAGTGAAGATGAATTTTTGTACCTGAACGACTTCACTCATTTTTGTTACTGGTCTAGGCCCAGGGCACAATAAAGATATCAGCTTTGCTCTATTTGATTCCTAACATCTATTTGAAGACATTCTGGGGGTTATCTTCAAGTCATCTACTTGGTTAATATAAAATTCAAAAATTTGATTCCAAATCAAAATAAAATATGTATTATACATCTGTAACTGATAAATATGATGAAAATAAGTTGCACTCTTGTGTTCACCTCACAAATACTTATATAACGTAGAGCATTGGTTAGGAGTAAGGACAATTAAACCGAACAGCCTTGGAAGCAGCGCTTCGCAGGAAACAGCTGTCTGCAGGAGGCCCTTTGTCTTGTCACTTTAGCAAGCTATTTTAACTAACCACCAGCCCAAGCACACCTTTCAAATTTTTTGATCACACAAAGCCTCGCCTAACCTGTTGATTCTTTCCTTAAAGAAGTACAAATGAAGAATAATTAACAGATGACTAGATTTTTCCCCCAGCTTCTCCTTCAGTAATCTCCCAAGCCAACTGTGTGAACAAGACAGCAAGGAGTCGACAAGCCTGCACACCATGGGAGATGGCCAACAGTCTGACCCCCTACCTCAGTGATTAACTGAGATCATTTCCCCTTTTTCCCTTGAAAAACTTTCATGGCCCAGCAGAGTCTTTGGAGTTGGTTCTGGGACACAAGTCCACCTTCTGCCTAGGTTGCAGGCCTCCTGAATAAAGTAATCTTTCCATTCCTACCAGCGCCTGTCTCTCGAGTATTAGCTTTCAAGCAGTGAGCAGCTGAAACCGAGTTGGAATCCTGCCTCTGATACTTGTTAATTTTTTGACTTGGGCACGTTTCTTAGTCTCTCTGTGCCTTGAAAACCCTAACTACAAATGGAGATACTGACAGCGCCTACTTCAGAGAGTGCTGAGAGCTAAATGAGTCAATATCAGTAAAGTGCTTCACACAATGCTTGGCAAAGAGTAAGCATTATAGGGCTTCCCCGGTGGCGCAGTGGTTGAGAGTCCGCCTGCCGATGCAGGGGACACGGGTTCGTGCCCCGGTCCGGGAAGATCCCACGTGCCGCGGAGCGCCTAGGCCCGTGAGCCATGGCCGCTGAGCCTGCGCGTCCGGAGCCTGTGCTCCGCAACGGGAGAGGCCACAACAGTGAGAGGCTCACGTACCGCAAAAAAAAAAAATAGTAAGCATTATACACATATTTATCAAATACAAACTCTGTTTCTGTGGTTTAGAAAGAATCATTCTGTTGCTTACATTCCTACAGCAACTTTTTATTTGTCAGACGTACTCATCACTATGAATCAGTTCGCCATCTTTAACTGTAGTTGTTTATGAATCTGTATCCCTAGAATGAAATGGCTCCTCTGGCCTTTAAATTTTTGTCCTTTGTCCCTTAAGCAATGCCAGAAACCAAATAGGGAATTAATAAGTATCTGTTTAATAAAAATCTTAAAAAGGTATGCCAGTCACACTATTCCATTGCCAATGAGGGGGTGAGCCATAGATGACATTTAGTTAGGTAACATCTTCCCCCAAGGGCTGAAGACCTGGATGAAATGGATATGCCCTCACATGTTGAATACATGCAAGAACTGCAACTGTTCCAGCAACACATTCCATTGAAATTTAAAGTTGTTTATTGATCAAATTACTATCATTTCAATTGAATTACCAGGAAAGCCACAGTGATTTGAGGAGTCATAAAGTCTCATTATAATACTAGTTTCATCAGGAATTTGCCATGTCCTTAAAACTCTCTCTCTCTCTCTCTCTCTCTCTCTCTCACACACACACACACACACACACACACACACACCCTGCAAGAAGATTTAATTTTTGTTAGCTTTACCAACATATAAAATGGTGAAAATAACAGCAACAATTATCCCAGGTAAATAGTTAACTGCTGCCTATAAAGTATTTGCAAATACAAGGTACCATGTAAATTTTTAATAATAGTAATTAGTAAAGCCTAGAGATTTTAAAAGGAAAATCTACTCAGCTCAGTTTATTTCTGCCACTTAAAATATATAAAACTTCTTTATCTACAGTTTCTATTTGCTAACCAAATGACAATGTACAAAATGCAAGCACTCAGGTAACTTAAGATTGCATCACTCATTTGCACATTGAAAGAGGCTTTTAAAACCACTACCTACTATCATATAAATATCGATGCATACAATTCTTAACCAGTAAAATATTTACTGAGAATTTTATGGGCTTCACTTACACTGGATCCATTAGATACCCAGTTTGCTGTTAGGACCAACAATAGGGTATTTTACTTAGCAGAGAAGTATCATTCCACAAATACGGCAAACCACAAGAAAAGTCACACATCACAAAAGCTATTAGAAAACTTTATACAAAATAGCCAGGTAAGTCATTGGAGAAGTTCTGCAAAGGAGTCTTGAGAGCTTGGTAGGCATCGTTATAACGCAAAATCGGAGATAGCATGCATGGTTCAACTTAAAATCCTTTCCAACTTAAAATCCTGTCTCACAAAGGAGATAATTCAGTAGTCTTGGACTAGATTTAGAAATATGAAAGACTCCAGTAAATCTGACATTTACTATTTTTAACTGCCTCTCCTAACATCTTGACATCTGCCAACATCATTAAGTGCTGGGTTCAAACGAACAGGCTTTTAGACTCAAGCCCTAGTATTTCCATCTCCTTGCAGCACGGTCTTGGACAAAACACATGTCCTATCTGTGCCTCAGCTCCCTCATCTATAAAATGAGAAGGGTGTTAAACCTGTCATACAGTGTTATTGTCAGTATCAAATGAAATAAACTTTGCTAAGTGCTTAAAAACATTCCTGCCAAATCTAACTCCTCAAGGTGTGTGCATATGTGTATGTTCATCTAATAAATACGCTGAACAGAAGGGGACTGGAGGCAGAGTTAGTAAACTTGGAGAGACAGACTTTAGTTTGACACTGACGGTGCAGCAAAAGTAACCTGACCATATCATTCAAACTAGTTTAGATACTTTTGTTGGTCTTTGTATTTCTACAAATTCCTTTCACTGCCCCACTCCCAAAAACAAAAAATTAGTACACTTCATAAAGAGTAACAAACTAGTTATCTGATATAGAGAAAATAAAAAGAAATGTAAAGTTGTTTGGATGCAATACTTATTTTTTTTTTGCCTGCTCCATTAGCTTCTAGACTGAAATTGCCAGAAATATATTTTTTAAGCCAAATTTGTCAGATGCCCAAGAATCATGGTTTAGGTTTTCAATATAAAAGAGGGATTAAAAGTATGGAATTTGGAGTGAAAAGGCCTTGCTTTAAATCCAGTTTTCTCTACTTTCTGATGTATGGCTTTAAACAAGTTTCTTCAGTGCTACGAGCCTCAGTTTATTCACATAAAATGTAAATCGTAATACTTACCTGATTGAAATATTGTGAGAAATAAATCAAAATTTTGAGAATTAAATTAAATCAAACAATGTATGTAAAGCACTGTACCTTGCTCCTATGAAACTTAATCATTTGAAGCTTATAATTACAGCATTTATCTTAAATATTTCAATCCTTCAACACATTTTAGTATTTTGAGAAACAATAATTTTTCCAAATGAGCAAACACTGAAGAGTATCAGTTTTCTTGATAATGATTTTCTAGAACAGCATTACTCAAAGTGTGGACTCTGGACAAGCAGTATTAGCATCACCTTGACCCTTGTTAGAAATGCAAATCCCTGGCCCCCACCCCCAAATTACTGAATCAAAATATCTGGAGATGGGGCCCAGGAACCTGTTTTCACAAGCTCTCCAGGTGACCCTTATGATGTTAACTTTGAGAAGCACTGATCTAGAGTAACAGAATTACCAGTATCCTCACTGAACTGTCTCAGATAATTGTGTAAGCTAGAGTAGGGATTGGTACACTTTTCCTCAAAAGGCCACACAGTCAATCTTTTAGGCTTTGCGGGCCATACAGTCTCTGCCACAAGTACTCATTTCTGCTACTGAAGTGTAAGAGCAACCATAGATAATACGTTAACAAATAAGTATGTCTCTGTTTCAACAAAACTTTAATTACTATAATAGGTAGCAGGCTATAGTTTGCTGACTCTTATATCCTGTTAGGCTTGTGTACTACACAGTCTACATAATTAACAGACTGAATGATTGCATCCCTCCCAAAATTCATATGCTGAAGCACTAACCCCCAATGTGATGTTATTTAGAGGTGGGTCTTTGGAAGGTAATTAGGTTTAGATGGGGTCATAAGGGTGGGACCCTCATGAGATTAGTGCCCATATAAGAAGAATATACACCCAGGGAAAGCCATCTAAGGACAAAAGGAGAAGGCAGCTGTCTACAAACCAGGAAGAGAGTCTTCACCAAGAACAGACTCTGCCAGCACCTTGACTGTAGACTTCCCAGCCTCCAGAACTATGAGAAATTAATAACTGTTGTTTAAGCCACCAAGACAACAGCATTTTGTGATCACAACCCGAGCTGGCTAAGACAATAACCATATGTACTGGTGCTGTTCCTGTGTTCAAGGAAGAAACTCTGCAGTATAGAGACACTACCAGATGAATTCAGGGAAGCATTTTTAATTTACCCAGGCATTATTCCTTTGGTCTGTTACAAGATCCCTTGGTTTGTAACATGATCTATTAGCAAATCATTAAAGGGCTGTCCATTCTATTTTATGATTAGCTGTGCACTGTTAACCGTGAGAGTACTCAAAATCAAGGACAGTTGGGTGACTGTAATATGGGTTATGCAAAAATAACCCCAATAAAGACTTTGGTAGTCTCTGTGATTTTAATTTATGAAATGCAATCAATGTCTTCTGTTCCTTGGAAAATGATAATTTCTTGGATTATTTCTCTCCTTTTCTCAAGAAGAGTACAAGTAGTTCCAATTATAATAAATATCAAGATTTTCTTATTACTTTTTCACTCTGGAAAGGTAGTTGACAAGGAGAGGGTAGAGGGCTTTTACACTCAAACAGTAACTCAGCTTCAAGCGATACTGTTGACATTTTAGAGGAGGAAAATGCCAGTATTAATTTATCAAACAAATTCTCAGGGTCATGTAAAAATATATTCCGGTTTCCCAGAATTTAATCTAGTTCTTGGAAACGAGTAACTCCCTAGAAAATGATGCTTCTCCATTCACCACCTATGTGGGCTCAAGCTGGGCAGAGTGGGTGAGCCATCCCCGATCCCAATCCTCCTTGTGGCCTTGCACAGAGTAGGTGCTCCAAAGCATTTGATAAATAAAATTAACTTCCCAACTCAAAATACCATAAGCCAACCTAGAGTTTCATAAGGATAAATACAGAGACCCATTTGAAAGCTATTTTTCTGAAAAAGTTTTACTACTGATTAAGCATTTTACTATTCAAGGAGCCAAAAGACACAGCAAATTTTAATTCTGACCGTTAATTTAGAAGCCAAGTAATTCAATGCTTCAAGATTTCATTTATTCATCTATTCTTTCTCTCAGAAAACATTTATTTGAAAACAAAGATTAATAAAAAGAAATCCTGTTTTGGGGCTTCCCTGGTGGCGCAGTGGTTGAGAGTCCACCTGCCGATGCAGGGGACACGGGTTTGTGCCCCGGTCCGGGAAGATCCCACATGCCACGGAGCGGCTGGGGCCGTGAGCCATGGCCGCTGAGCTCGCGCGTCCGGAGCCTGTGCTCCGCAACGGGAGAGGCCACAACAGTGAGAGGCCCACGTACCGCAAAAAAAAAAAAAGAAATTCTGTTTTCAAAAACTGCATGATATACCGAGATTGTCAACACACAAACAAATACTTAAAATATAGCATGATAAGTATGTTCTGAGAACAAAGGAGAATTTCACTATCTCTTACCAGAGAGGATAAAAAAGTTTCAGAAAAGAGATTTATTGAATAATATATAGTCAGTGCCTGACATGTGTCAGGCATTATTTTAAGCAATGGGGATACTTTAGTGAACAAAAAACGAAAGCAAAACAAAACCAAAAAATAACACCTGATAGAAATTCTCACCTTCATACAGGTTACAATCTAGTGGCTGGGGAAGCAGACTGTAAACAATGTATATACTAAAGAAGTAAATCATGTAGTATGTTAAAAGGGAACTGCACTACTGAAAAATAGCACAAGGCAAAAGAGATCAGAGGCACATTTCTCCCAGGGCTGAAGTAAATCCTATTAGGGTAACATGCCATGAGTCATGATAATGAGTGTGGAAAGCATGAATGACCACCTGTTAATTAGTAAATTGATAATAAAACGATTGCTAGTGTAACTTCCTATGAAACTGTTTGTACTACTGCTTACAGGACTTCCAAAAAAGCACATTTTGAATCTGAGGCTTTACTCCGGATCATAGGACACTACTAGCCACCAGAGTTAATACAAATAGAAGGAAAAATAATCCTGATTTTATGTCTATCAAATGGTGTAGTGCTGGGATTTGTGTTCAAATTGTTAATGCTAAAGTAAGAGACAGAATAGGCACAGTTAATGACTAATTGTTCTAATGAAGTTAGAGGTCAAAGTAGTTATTTATGGCTTCCCTGGTGGCCTAGTGGTTGGGAGTCCGCCTGCTGATGCAGGGGACACGGGTTCGTGCCCCGGTCCGGGAAGATCCCACATGCCGCGGAGTGGCTAGGCCTGTGAGCCATGGGCGCTGAGCCTGTGCGTCCGGAGCCTGTGCTCCCCAACGGGAGAGGCCACAACAGCGAGAGGCCCGCTTACTGCAAAATAAAATAAAATAAAATAAAAAATATATACATACACACACACACCTCTTAAGATGTGGAGTTGGAGCTGAAGCTCTGGGGAATCACCATTTAACATATGCAATTACCTGGCTCTGTCGCCATAATAAGCCTTATTCTTAGGCAGGGCTTTATATTTATTTACGAAATTTGGATGACTGCATCTATTCAATTTATGGTGTTTTTGTAAAGTAGGCCTTAAGTCTTGTGTTTTTTCATACTTGAATGACTGGAGAAACTGTTTGCTCCAGCCTGAACTCGGATCTCCTACAACTTAATTTGTAACAACAAACCTTAAACAGCTGCTGCACAATTAGGATATCCTGAGATCCAATACTGAGATCATAACCCTATTGTCAATATGAACTACAGACTAGGATTGTGCTGCTAATCTCTAGGATATCTTGTTCCATGGATCAAAGTTTTGGAGCAATTAATGACATTATGTTCTTTGACTGGATAAATCTAAGGTTGGTGATTCAGAAGTTTTTCTATGCCTTGAAGTCACCCTAAACAAAATTACTAGCTTAGGTAGTGATTTTTTCAGTCCCTTAGGATAATTAATTTTCATATTGAATGAATACATTAAGCTTTACGTCTTATATATTTACCATTTTCTTTTCATGGGAAGGTCAATGTCACTGATTGGAAGTAAAAGACAGTGAAAATCTGGTGTGTCCATTCATTTAATTCCTTATTTAGTGAACAAATGATTATGCCACTGTCAATACACAGGTGCTACAAAGATAGAGGGGGTAGTTTATGATTAAAAATTGTGATTATAAATTGAGTTTTGGAGGTGACATCCATACAAAGTTTTAGAGGATGTTGAGTTAGCCAAGAAATAACCTAGGAGCAGTGCATTCTGGGCAATGGGAGCAGGTCTGGCGTATTCGAGAGCATCACCACCAGGGTGGCCGGGGTGAGATGAGCTATGGACATAGGTGACAAGATGTTTGAGCTAAGTTTGTCAGATGGAAAGCAAGGAAAGCATATGATGCTAATAACAAGAGTGATTCTTTACACTTAAATCTGAGTCAGAAGCTTTATACAATGTCTTTGGTCTTTATAATAACCCGGCGAGGTAGATATTTTTATGTTCATACTACACTGGAGGAGACTGAAGCTGAGGAAATACATTATTTGGACTTCCAATGGCCATGCAACAAGTTAAGGACAGAACTGAGGTTAGCACTTAAGGCCATATGTTACTCCTCTATCATACTTTGTCTTCAAAATACCAGTTCTTTGCATAAATGCATCACAGAAAGTTTAAAAGTTGAGGTCTTATATTCAGTCTGCACTTATGATTACTGCTGGATGAAAAGACAACAAAACCAACACATTCTAAAAAATTTAAAAGTTAAACATATACTTGAATTAGAAGGGTTTAAAGAATTATCTGAGAGGGCTTCCCTGGTGGTACAGTGGTTGAGAGTCCGCCTGACGATGCAGGGGACACGGGTTCGTGCCCTGGTCCGGGAAGATCCCACATGCCGTGGAGCGGCTAGGCCTGTGAGTCATGGCCACTGAACCTGCGTGTCGGGAGCCCGTGCTCCACAACGGGAGAGGCCACAACAGTGAGAGGCCTGCGTACCACAAAAAAAAAAAAGATTGGCTAGCATTTTCTAGAACTTTGTATACATGGAGTCATAGTGAATATACTATTTTTTGGTCAGCTTTTATTCAATCAGCGTAAATACTTTGAGATTCACCTATGTTCCTGTAAATAACAATAGCAAGTTCCATTTTTGTTACTAAGTAGTATTCCATTGAATGTATAAATCACAACTGGTTTATTCATTCACTTGAGGATAGGCATTTGGGTTTTGGGGTTTTTTGTTTTTGTTTTTTTTTAGATTTTAGCTATTCCAAGTTAAACTGCTATAAATATTTATATACAAGTCGTTGTGTGCATATAAATTTTCATGCAACTGCTGATTACTAGGCAATTGAATATTCAAATGGGGATCCTATGAAAATTTCTGGAACTCTCCCCCTGTGCTCTGTCTCATCACTGTATTTTGTTCTCATCTCGCTCTCCTTAACACAGGGATTCTGCTGGGTTCACCTCTGTTCTCCCTCTTTGTGCCACAGCCTGGAAACTATAAAGGGAGTGAGTTGGGGCAATCATAGGACTCACCTCTTTTGTTTCCTAACTCAGAGTTCTCTGTCCTTTCAATACCTGTTGTCTAACTTTGTTATTTTATTTAAATGACTTGTTTCATATATTTCTGGGACCAAAGTCATATTTGGTGGGGGCTTAAAGTATTGTTAAGAAAATCAAATGAATGAATACATTATATGCAAAAATTCACTACTACAAGGTCAAGTATTCATTCTCTCATATGTAGTACATTTGATTTTTCACATTTTATGAATTTTGAGGATTTTTTCACAGGCAGCAATTACAAATTGAAAATATTGTTACATGACTTTTGAATAGGTCATTTTTCCCTGGGATTGTCTTTAGAATCTCCTTATAGATGGCACTGATTTTCCTCAAGTGTATGTATGGGTTCTAAGATGATGTCATTATCCATGACATCATCAGAAAGACAATCTAGTGTATAATTGCCCAGGATTCAAGTCAGATTTAAGTTTTGTTGTTATTTATTTGGGAAATTATTTTTTAAAGACATTTTGTTTCTCGGGGATGTACTGTGAAAAACACACTTTTCTGTAGTTAGAGACATTAGAATTCAAATCCCAAGTCTACAATTTGCCCACAGATTTTAGAGAAATTCCCTAAACTCTCTGTAGTTCAATTTTCTTATCTGTGAATTTCAGCTAATAGTAACAGCTCCTTCTCAGAATTTTTATGATTGTGTGAAAGAATCGGACACACAGCAGGTATTCAAAGAGTGGTAGAATTTTATATATTTATTATCCTGAACAAAGGGTTTATGATGGTAACTATTCTAAATTGGTTCACTCTTACAGGCTGTGAACGTTAATGCTATTGATTGGATTTTTCTTCTGGCTTATTGACTTTTTATTTGGGTTGAGTTCTTTGTAAATTATCTGTAAATGTTAAAGTAAAAGAAAATGTAGGCTAATTCCTATTTATAGTCCACTAATTTTAATCTCTCTTGTGTATAAACAATAAGGTAAACATTCTTGCTCTTTCCTGTATTACCATCAAGGATTGTGATGAATTCTCTTTTGAGTAAAAATATTGTATACCAACATCAAAGTATGTTAGGTCAAAAGGTTTTGATTCTACTGTCATTGCACTGCTGAGGTTTAACTTTAAGAAAAGTGATGAATTTTAATAAATGCTGCTTTTGTGATTCCATAGTGACTGCATTTGAAAAGAGAGTTGCATTATAAGCATCTTTAGGAAGTATTTATTGATACTATTATTACATTTATGTACACAAAATTAGAAGTCTGAATTTTCAGTAAATTTCACAGACTGGCCTGCTAAAGTAGTCAACTAGGAAAACCACATTTTAACATTTTTGACATTATATGATTTAAATGAGAGGTTAATTAAACTTCTTTTAATTTTTAAAAATTTTAGCTAGGTTTTGTAGGTACCACAGGTAGAGAGACAGAACTGCTTGAAAGAAAAACACTACTGATTGGTTGAATTTGAATTATCTGGATAATTATCATAATTACAATTTATGGCATAAAAGCCCAAGTATTTTTTGTAGTTTCATGGCTATGGACAATGAGGCAATCAATGAATACCCAATAAGCCTGCTGTTTGAATGAATCAATTAACATTTCACTGAAGTAACCAAAATATTTGCCATTGTATACCATATTAATTAGAAAAAGCACACCTTCCAAAACATAATATTTATTCTAATGGAAATATGGTCGTTAATTTAATCAAATCTAGTATGGTTAAGATAAGAAAAGATCAGAGAAATAAATATCTTTATATTAACTCCACAACCCAGCAAACACAAGAAGCTCACTAGTATTAAAACAGAGCACGGTAACCATTCTATATCAATAACTGAGGAATTTTCTGTTAGACATAATGCAGACAGGACCACATTAAGTGACATCCCCAGTGGTTCATACTTCTATTTCCAAGAAAGTTGCACAGCATTTCATGGAATAATTATAGGAGAACCTATAACTAGGGTGAGGGTCCAAGTTGAGGCTGTACTTCCTACAAAGACTATACATGGATTTAGAACAATTTACTTATATTATTTTGCCTGGTCATATCCTTTCCCTATCTCCTTGTTGGATCATTTGCATTTTTCTTTATAATGTTTTAAGAATTCATTATATTTGTCATACAGATTAATAATATTTTATAATATATCATTTCTCTTTTTAATATGGATATGCATGTAGTACACAGGCATATTTTAATCTTTTTTTTTTTCAGTTGTTACAACAAACACACTTATTTGTGCAATTATAAAAATAAAGTAAAATAAATCTGGAAAGAAATAAAATCCACTTTAACCAAGTGATTCACCATGTGAAAACCATCAATGGCTCCCAAACACAGAATTAAACTGGAGCATTCATAACAGGTCATGCAAGATACTGTGCAACTGTCTTCTAGCTGCCTCGTCACCCACGTCTCCGACACCTCAAACTAACCATCGTAGCTGCATTGCTGACCCTCTCCGCTGCCAGGGGTCCTCTCCACACCTTTGTTCACTCCACACCATTTACTTGGCATAACTGTCCCCTCCTCCCACTCAAGCATCGCTTAAATCTCACCTTCTCCTTAAACCTATTTTAACATACTGGCCTGAATTCTGCCTCCTTGGAAAACTTACAGAAATTTTTATCCATGTGCTTCATTTGGCAATTAATCCCAGACTACTTTTGGTCATTTGTCTGTCTAATCTTTTAATTATATACTTAACTCCTTAATATTTAGTATTCTTTACATAATATTATACATTGTCATTCTAACTATTACTTTACTTCACCTTTAGTACTTTGCATCAGTTGTTACTATTTTGGAATTTGAAGTACTTTAAAAAAACTTTTAAGATTTATTTTGATAAAGTGTTTGCAATGTAATTGCAATTTGGTAGTGACCATGGTCTGACTGATATCAATTCTTTGATATTTAGTGGGGCTTTCTTTATAGCCCAGTATGTGGTTAATTTTTGCATATATTGCTTGTGACCTTGAATTTTTTTTTCTCTCTTTTTTCAGTGAAGACTATTTTGATTCCCTCTTTTAGTACTTTAAAAATGTTGAGGTGAACTCCAACATACAAATATCTTGGAAGCCATCACTCCCACCCTTACAGAAAGAAGAAAGCTAAACAAAAGGAAAATCAGTGACTTTTATGGGATGCATCAGAGACCCGAGATTGCAGGGCCAAGCACCAACCCCAAACCTGTAGAGATGGGTTAATAGAGAGAGTCACAGTTTCAGTCTGCTTCTCTGGAGCAGCACCTCCTGGAGTCATGAGCTGGTAAAACAGTTGAATAGCAACTTGGATGAACTACTGGAGGCTGAGTATGGACTAGTGTAAAAATTAAAGAATTCCTGGTGATGAAAACTCAGGGGGCCCCTACACTTTTGTGGTTTTGCCTCATGGAATCCCACCAAGTTATCATGATGAAGAGATGAGAAAGATCACTTCATAGAGAAAGCAGCACCTTTGAAGGTAGCGGAGACAGCATGGACAATTGCCCTGTTCTCTTCTTTCCTACCGAGCCAGGAGTTTCGGCTGGGGACTATTTGACTGAGTCAGGCACCTCAGATTATCTTCATGTAATAATTTGAACGTTGCCTGGGTGATGGAGCTATTAGCTAACACTACAGTGGTAATCATATCCCAGTTTATAAATTTATCAAATCAACACATTGTACACCTTAAAGGTACACAATGTTATATGTCGACTATATCTCAATTTAAAAAAGAAAAGAAAAAAGAAAGTTGCCTAGTTAAGAGAAATGCATAGAAAACCTCAGTCTCTGAAACATTTAGAAAAATGATTTGAACAATCATTACAGAATGAATTACTAACAATTCCAATCGACCAAAATCAGTGCAATGCATATGCTTCAAATTCAGATACACTCTAGTGTCCTTCAGCGGTTCGAAAATGGCCACTCCAAATGATTGCTTTGTGTATAATTCCGGTTTTATTACCTAGACATATTAAAGAGTTTACGTACTTACATATTGAAGCTTCAGCCTCAGGCTGCAGTGACTTATTGCTATGTCATGGATCATGTCCTTTTTTTAATACAGTCTTTCCCAGAGATACAACCCATCAAGTCACAAGCTGTATGTCACTGCTGTCACTATTCAGGACAGTCAGATTCCAAGGGTCAGGTTTGTTCTTCATGGACTTCTGCTACAGGTAGAGGCTCATGACATCATCAATCACTTTTCTTTTTTATAGGTTTTTATTTCATTTTAATTTTATAACATAATGAACATAATTTTTCTGAATCATAGGTTTATTATCCACTTTACCCTCATACAGTGGAAATTAAAAGTTCATGGGAGAGGAACTTCAGAGCCTAGATATTGGAAAACTGTAGATAAGAGATTTTTTTAAAAATTAGGTTACACACTCTCACTCCACACACACACACACACACACACACCTTTACCAATGATGCATCACAATTTCCTAAAACTACACAAGAATTTTCCATTAATTTATCATTCTTTTGCCTTGGGAAGCAGAGTGGTGGTAACACGCGTTTGCGTGTGGTTGTGTTAGGGGTATGGTGTGTCTAGAAGGAAAAAGCACAGAATTTTTAAGAAATCGAGAGTAAAGGACAGAATAAAACCTGAGGATAATATTCAGAAAGAATTGTATGCTTACAAATACAAGATTTAAAATAATTAATAGAAAAGCAAAGATACCTTAATACAGGAAAACTCTTTTGAAGTAATGGCACATGGAAGAAATGGCCATATTCACAGCCAGCAATTGAAGGGCAAGAAGGAACACTACTACGCACAGAGAAGGGGAGTTGTTGGAGGAGGATTCTGCCTTTACACATTTAGGGGAAAAAAAACATTTCTAACAACCTGGTGACTCCTCTGAGTCACCATCCCTGAGATGCGCAGCTGACTGAACTCCATTGGCAGTGATGGCCGGAAGGACTAAGCCATAGTTAGGGCAACAGAAATCAGACTGTTTTCTGTTAGGAGTTTGGACAAGGGATGGGTATCGATCTTAGAAGCTGTGACTGGTGGAGCAACTTTCCATTCTGCCATACTGTATACTTAGGAAGCGAAAGTGGAACAACACAGAAAAGCATTAAAATAGAACAGACAGAGGCAAAGAAAAAGAACGTGGCCAGTAAAAGATGAAGGGAGTCCCTTATTTCAGCTCAACTGTGCATTTACTACAATTGTTTTCTGTGAAAAATCTCTTGTATTTTTACAATTAAGGATCATGTAATAAAGAAGAGTGTAGCTAGGAAACCAATAAATGTGCCCCTCTGCGTTTGTTTTTCCTAAAAGAAACACAAGAAACTGTTAAAACATGTTTACTGTGAAAAAAAGAACCAAGTGGGGGGATAGACCTTCGGTTTTGTTTTTCTATTTTTCTGTGTTACACTTTTTATATCAACAGGGATTATCTGTGAAGTGGGATTACAGACCATCTTAAATACCAATATAAGTTTCCTTTATAAATGTAAAATTGAGCCGTCTCGTAACAGTTAATCTCTAACTAGAAAACCAGACTGGTTTTATGCTTTTATCTACTGGGTCTGATGCAGGAGATACACTGGCACCAGGCTGAACAGCTAGAGTTTGTCCCCTGTGGACAGATACTCCAAAAGAGCAGGAGGGAGAAGAGCTGAGCCCTGCCCAGATAAGAGACTAAAGACCACATATTCCTCATTCTTGAAGTCAAGGAGACTTTCCCGACTACACATGCACAGAGAGGCTCCTCGAAGTTCAAAAGGGAGGGGGCATTACCTCATAGTAAGTGATGTCAACCTACCCATAGGCCTCTTTGCTAGAATCCATCTTGGCTAAGAGATTCACGCATGTACACATGGGAGGACCCTGAGATAAACCAAATATGGACTCAGAACCAGGCAAAGCAAGATGACTGGCCAAAGGAAACCTGGAAGAAATACCCCATATAAGTGATTCAAACTACCTTGAGAGCATGACACTCTCTCTGAGCCCACCGTGTGTCTATCCACATGTACCCTTTTTCCTCCTAATAAACACTTTACTTGTTTCACTACTTTCCATCCCTCTGTGGAAATTCATTTCTACACAGCTGATGGGCCAGGGCCTTGTCACTGGCCACTGGTCTAGTGGCTAGGATTCAGTGCTCTCAATGCCATGGCCTGACTTCAATCTCTGGCCGGAAACTGAAATCCTGCTTTAAGCTGCCGCAGGCCAAGATCACCCAAGATCAGGTCTACCTAACATTAACTGTAACATTCTGATCCGAGAAAACAATTAATCTGCAAATCAAGTGTGAATAAACTAAATTTCCAAACTTTGCACATCTTTCCCATTCAAGTGGGCTTTGATATAAAGATGCTGCAGCAAGTGTAAAGTTATTTTCTCAGCATTTAAAAAAGTTGATTACTCAAGGTGTGTTAAAACAATTTCGGCTGAACAATTGATCAGGTCTACCTAACATTAACTGTAACATTCTGATCCGAGAAAACAATTAATCTGCAAATCAAGTGTGAATAAACTAAATTTCCAAACTTTGCACATCTTTCCCATTCAAGTGGGCTTTGATATAAAGATGCTGCAGCAAGTGTAAAGTTATTTTCTCAGCATTTAAAAAAGTTGATTACTCAAAGTGTGTTAAAACAATTTCGGCTGAACTATTTTAAATGTTTCTCAAACTAGAAACTGCAGGCTCAGCTTATACTTCATACATCAATCCTTTGAAATAGATTCCCCCCGAATTGAAAGAGCCAGATCCAACACTGATGACTCGGCAATTATCAAAGAGAGAAACTAGGTAACGCTAATATTACATAGAGGCAATTTTCAAGTCGCTTTCATTCTAGTAAGATGGGGGGACTGTGTTTGCCTAGGTCAGATACAGAGTTCAGGTGGTGTGTGTTCCCTCACGTCACACTCTCTCTCCCCTTACTAGAAACTAGGTAACGCTAATATTACATAGAGGCAATTTTCAAGTCGCTTTCATTCTAGTAAGATGGGGGGACTGTGTTTGCCTAGGTCAGATACAGAGTTCAGGTGGTGTGTGTTCCCTCACGTCACACTCTCTCCCCTTATGGCAGACATCACTAATAATTACGGCACTTGGTTTCAATGAGTTTAGGTGCTGTCTCAGATTCCCTTTCAACATTTTGTGAGAAAAAAACTAATTTGTCATCCCTATTTAGGCTATAGTTTTTATGAAACTACAGTTTGGGGGTCTAAGCAGGAGGTAATAAGTGTTTGACATTAACTATAAATAATGAAATATGCTTTGATCATTTTTGTCTTAGGTATGCATTTCATGAGAATATTATAGTTTCCATCATTAAATCAAGGAAAGACTAATAATAAAAATGTTGAAATAAAATGCCACTACTTATTAAGTACCCAATATGTTCCAAGCACTGTACTAAGTCCTTTACCATATTTACCTAGCTTGATCCTAACCATAATTCTATGGCACAGGAACTGTTATATGTACTTTTATAAAGGAGGAAAACAAGACGTGAAATAACACGCTCAAGATTATTGAAAAATTCGTTGACAGCCAGTATTTCATAGCAAGTTGCTCTGCTCTGACTCCAAAGGCTATTTTCCTAACAGTTATGCTAAACTGCTTCTCCCTCTCAAAGTCCAGTATGCAGAGGCTGACTGTCCTTTGCTGAGAAAGTTGCATTGCAATGACCTCATTGTGCAGCACCTGAAAGGAGTGCTTTCTCATTAATTAAGGAAAATTCCCTTTTGGCAAGAGCAGTCCCCATTGTACTGAAAGCACAGCACTGCTCTCCAATTTAATCGGGATGCTTTCAGTTCTAATAGCACAGAAGGAGGCAGCTCTGAGTCATTACGTATTGCCACACTCAGTCACTGGAACAACCATCAAACATGGAGGGCCACATTCTTTATTCCGGTGGCAGAGCAAAAATAGTACTTCCTTTCCTTTCAACCTGAGCTGATCCGATTATTCATCAGTAGCTACTGATTTCAGGACAGTAGTTAAAGCTTAGGGTCTATCAAAGAGGTAACAATGGTCCACATGCTATTTTTATCACTTTCAAAGCCTAATGGAAATTGTCCAAATATCTGCACTAAGGCTTTATAGATTAATGAAGATATCAGGTGCCCCGATTTTGATGAAGACTGTATCAAATGAGTGTGGTTATTATAAAATATAACCCCAAAGCCGCATGTATTTCTCCCAAACAAATATGGGGTATAGGCACTTTCTGACAGCACTCACATCCCTGCTCACAAACATCTCCACCCCATATGATACCATCACTTTCCACTTGTGCTATAGATGTCAAAAGGAAATGAACCATAAAGTCTTATAATAATGCTTTCATGTGAAGGTCAGTTTATTAATGTATTGTCGCGACTATATTTAGCAGAATCACACAGTGAAACCCAAGATGTTGGGCTCCTGATCTCCTAGTCTGAAGTCAACATTTAGATTTAAATGGTACTACCTGCTTCTTCCCCCATCCCTACTTCTGGGACAGAAAGTGCCAGCATTTAATGAGCATATATTATATGGAAGAAACTATGTAATACTTTATAGTTATTCTCTCAGTTATCACCTACAACAACCCAATAAAGCAGGTGCCGTTATTATTCCTGGACGAGGGAAATGAATAACTGAGACGCACATTCATACAGACAGTAAATGGCTCAGTTGGGATTCACACCAGTCTGATATGCTGCCCTGAATGTCACAGACAGAGACAATATGGGGCCTTTCTGATGGTTCCAGAAGTGCTTTCCCCTTCATTTTTCTTGGCTCTCTATACAATGTTAGCAAAGACATTAATTCCTAGCATCTTCATTTTGCCAGTGTATAGAATCTGTCTCTTGAATTTGGACTGTGACTTTCCATACAAGAACCATTCCCTTTGTTTCACATAAGGAACATTGTATGTTACTCCAATAAAGCCCCAATACTTCACTGATTATTTACCCTATTCCACCCTATGAGGAAGGATCATCTGGGTACACAAAATGTGCAAAAGCCTAGAACATTATCTGGGATACACACCTTTCAATAGAGTTTTGATTATAAAAAATTAGAACAAGTTAAAGGTTCAAGGCAGGAAGAAATAAGAAGAGCAAGTTTCTCTACTACTAGACACTATAAAACTCTGAGTTCTGTGGTTTAACATCTTCCCGGGATGACTTTGTAGTAAAGCACATGAGATTTTAGCTGGATACTCTTAGTTGGTTCCATCATTCCCTTGACAGTGTGGTGCAGGGAATAAAGTTTGAGATAAGAAAGACATGGGTCTGAATACTAACTCTATTACTTAAAAGCTATGTGAGCCAAGGCAATCATAACTCCCTGGACTGAGTGGAAACTCCTTGGACTGAGTGGACACCTGCTTCCAAAGGAAAAAAAAAAAAGAAACTCTGAAAAATTATCAGAAACGTGATATTTAAAAAAATGAATCAGTAACTATGGATAATTTTCTAATATACCTTTAGCAATGCTCAATAGGTACACACACACACACGCAGGCATGCATGCACGCACACGCACACCCATCATCTCACTTCATAATTCTTCCCCTCTTCTCTCATTCTTCATCTACTCTCTTTCGCACACTACTATTAGACTTACTTCTGCCATCTGTTCCTAATTCTATTCTTTGAAACTCTTTTGCATGCAGTAATAAATATATAAAATATAGAAATATGAATATTTATAAATATAAATATGTAAATACCTTATATATAAATAAATAATACAAATGTATAATAGCTGCTTAAAGCCAAAACTGAAAACGTAATCTCAGTTTTACAAAATGCTAAGGACTTTCGTATTGAATATATAGAAATAAACTTTTTAATCATCCTGACCCATATGGAAATTATTCCCAGTGGGCAATAGAAAATCTTAAGAAATTAAGATGTCACATAAATAGAGATGGGAGTCAGGAAGGTGACAATTCAGTTGGACAAGAGCTTCTTTATGTTGTTGAAGAATAAAATGACAAGTATCAAAATGTATAAAAGTAACTTAACTTCCTATTATATTCCAGGGTTCCTCCTGTTTGGGAGAGTTAATCTAGGACATAACCATATACGTGATGAGAGTAAATTTTGTTTCTAAGGTGACATAATATGGAAGAGAAACCTAATTCTATTGTTTTACTCATACTCCCCCACCCCTCACTCTACCATGGTAAAGTGTCTTTAACATTTATCTCAGGAAATTCTTATTTTTTCTGTTTTTTTCTTTGTTTCACTTGTGAAATTCATGGGTATTTTCCTAAGAATACTGTGCAATATTATGACAATATGAGTGAAATAACCAATGAAAAACCTCTGGCATAACTGTCAACATATAACGTTTGAAGTGGGCAATGGTTCCCACTGCATTTAGCTGTAGTAAAGATTATATGGCTTATTCAAATAAAATGCTTAGATTATCTTGCATCTAATATCCATGCAAAAATTTTCAATATTAGTATTTTTGTTCTACACAGGTAAAAAACTCTATTTGTAAAGGCAAAATCAGAAAAGCTTTATTTTCTAGACTCAATTAAAATAAATTTGTAAGCATATCAAAATGTCATGGACCTCCTTAAAAGGTGATGGAAACAGATCGACTGGCAAGATCAGGGGACGTTTCTGACCAACTCAGAGGTACGCTGCCATGAAATAAGGAGCAGTTGTCTTTTGTACGCTGAGTTTCCACAACCAGAGTTAGGATTAAATTGTGATGTGCACTAAACCATTGCTCTACCTTTGTCAAAAGTCACTTTGTTTTTCTCATCAGAGGACACACCAATCAGATTCTTTTTTTCTCAGTTCACACATTATCAAAAATATATTATCAAAAATACATTATCAAAAATACATTATGGACTTTCCCTTAAAAAGTGAACATAGTCTTATCTTTAGTCTCAATAGTTTAATCAAGTTTTATTTTCTTGAGGGTCTTAACTGACAAGTTCTTATATTGCACTGTCATGATAACATGATAAGAACATATTAAAAAGTTTAAGTCTTTGCCTTGCCAGTTTTTAAATGCATTTTCACTGCTCCTGGTTGTATTAGTTTTATATTGCTGCCACAATAAATTGTTTAAAACTTAGCAGCTTAAAACAATACAAAGTTCTGATTTTATAGGTCTGAAGGTCGCAATAATGACACAGGTCTCCCTGGGGTAAGATCAAGATGGCAGCAGAGCCAAGCTCCTGTGTGGAGGCTCCAGGGGAGAATCTGACCTGGTGCTCATTCAGGATACTGGCGCAATTCAGTTTCTAAAGGTTGCAGAATTGAGATCCCTATTTTCTTGCTGGCTGTCAGCCGAAGTCCATATCCAGATTTTAGAGGTCTTCTATTCTGCATGCCTTGACTGGTGGCCCCTTCCTCTGTTTTCAAAGCTAGCAACAGCTGAGTCTCTTTCATGCTTTGACTCTCACCTGCCTTCACCTCCATCTTCTGATTTTTAAGGACACATGTAACTGCACCAGGACTATCCAAATAACTGAAGATAACCTCTCAGTTTTAAAGCCTGTAACCTTAATTCCCTCTGCATGGTTTCTTTTGCCTCATAATATAGCACAGCCACAGGTTCCTGAACTACAGCATGGCTATCTTTGGGGAACCCATTATTCTGCCCACCACACTGATTCTCTAGAATCAGTGATTCTCACAGATTCTCTAGATAGAATTTGTTGTCTAAATACTAGAGACAGACAGACAGTTTCATCCATAAGAGCTAAGCAAAACGATGCATTATGAGAATCTAAGAGAAGTGAATTGTGGATTTTGTCAAGTTTTAAAATCTATATTTAGAGCTCTGAGTTTGCCAACATTCTAAAAATCAGTTAGGCAATGTGCTGAATGTTTCACTTACCAAAAGGTTCTGCATGCAATGTAATCAGAGACAAGACTGTCCAATCCATCTAATAGCTATTTTAAGGGATGGTTCATATCAAAGAAACAATATTTATCGAGCATTCACATTGTACAAGGTACTGTTCTAAGTACTTTATATTTAATCCTCACTGCCACCAGGGGTAAGCTCTCCTATTTTTAATATCTTTTAAAAGATGAGGAAGCTGAAGGGCAGAAAATTTATATACTCAATAATGAGGCAAGCTGATATTTAAATACAGGGAGACTACCTTCAGATCAACTATGGCCAAGAGAACTTTCAGTAATGATGGAAATGTTCACACCAGACCTGCCCCGTAAGGTAACTACTATCCATATATGGCAACTGAACACTTGTAATGTGGCTAGTGTGACTGAGGATCTAATCTTTTAATTGTGTTTAAGTGTAATTAATTTTAACTTACAGAGCCTTATGTGGCTAGTGGCTACCATATTGGCTAGTTTTAACTCTAGGGCCCATCCTCGTAATCACCTCACAGAAGTCTCAAGAAAGCACTTTCTTACTTCTTGATTCATCTTTCATAAAAATATGCACCACAATTCATGTTATGCTTACCATTTCTGAGTTTAGAAACAATAATTCTAGCACTGTAAATGGCTTAATTTAAGTTTATCTCTTGTAATGATCTGTGGAAACAAAACAGAACAGAAATCTGCTTGAAAGACCATTTCATCTTGTCTTCTACTTCCTTTTAGGTGAGAGAAATCACTTGTGGTTAATATGTACAGTGCTTTGTAATGTAACACTATGATGTAAATTAAATTAGCATTTGGTTTTCTCGGCAAATGTAAATCGCCTTTCTTTTCTTTTCTCGTTTTTGGCTTTATTGTGGAAAATTTCAAACATAATACAAAAATAAAGATAATAGTATATTGAAACACCACATCCCCATTATCCAGCTTTAAAAACGATCAGCTCATGGCTACCTTTATGTCTTTACCCCTGCTTATGAGATGAAGCATACGATGTGTTTCAATTGATTAAAATTATTATCCTAATTGATGCTCAAATGGTCCCAATGTTGGTTAGTGGGAGACTATTCAATTAGCTGTTGAATCCTTTTATTTTCTGTATTTTATTCTACTAGCTGTATATTTAGGTTCATATGTTTCATCTAACTTTGGATTTCAGTGAGTTTTAATGTAAGTTAATTTCATAATAATGTAGAAATTTCACAGGGTTGTAAAATGAAATATAAGAACAAGGTATATTAAAAACAACCTATATCCCTGTCCCCTCTACCCCAATTTTATTTCCCCTTTGGGTAACGATTTTTTATTGCAAGGCTTATCTTTCCATTAAAAATATATAAACAAATACATTCCACTCTTGGATCAAAATATAGGTTAGCATACACACCTTCCACTCCTTGCTTCACTTAATATTTCCTGGCAATCATTCTGTAGAAATATATAGAGATTCCCTGATTCCTTTTGTTATAGCTACACAGTACTTCATGGTGTGAATGAGCTATTTTTTATCCAACAAGGTCCCTGTGGATAGATACTTGCTTTCTTTTTAGATTTTACTATTACAAATAGTTCTGCAATTAATACTGTTGTTCATAAATCTTTTTATATCTTTACCAGTGTGAGACTCTCTTTCTTACACATAGATGCGGGAACAAATGGAAGAATCTGATTTGTAACTCTCTGAAAATAAAATGTTTTCTGAAGAAGGTCATTATGTGAGTCTAGTTTTAGGCATTATGTGGGAATATGACCACTCAATTCACTAAGATAACACAAACTACACATACACACACACACACATAAAAATGTAAAGATGGTGAGTGATTTGCACAAATCACTTTTAACATCCCTTGTATTCTTTCCTTAGTTGCAAAGCTAGAAATTCACACTAAAAGATGGTTAATATACCTTTTACTTGAAAATCCCAGAACCATATTACTGTTAATGTTGCTTTACACGTTGGTAATAGAGATCAGGAAGCAATTTCTATCACTGTCTCTACCTCTCTCTAAATTGTCACCAAAAGGAGAGAATGTCAGCCTCTATTTTTCAATTCCAGATCCTGACTGGGCCACGTTTGCTAGAGGATAGTGACTGTCCTTTAAAGGATCTCATCCATGCAGGAGGTTCTCTGCATCTTTCTCTGGCTCTCTCTTCTCTATGCACCCGTGGTAGGGAGCTAGCACACTTTGCATACAGTGTTGGGTTTTTTCTTGATATCTTTATCTGTCTCTCTGTACCATCCATCTATTACTGGTTCCCTCTATATATTGAAAAGCCAAGTTCATTTCCCACAGAGAACGAAGCCTCTCTTCTGCAACTTGGCAGCCAGTATGCAGCCTTGGGGACAAATGTGACCTCTTTTATGCTATATTTTTCTGATTACATACCATCTTATGTTAGCAGATGTCATGAATTGCTCTTTTATCTCAAGCCTTTGGGCCTAAAGAGCTTAGGAAAATGGATGCTTCACATAGTCTTATAAAACTTACCAGATTTGTCAGAATTGTATGGTCAGGGGCCCAAGACTATCTAACAACGTATTTTACTACTTTACAGTTTGCAGCCACTAATCTCCACATATTTATCTTCCTCACAGAGCTAAATAAGTTTATTTTTCATGCTTCTGTAGTATAAACATTTGCACAAAGACCAGAGATCAAAGGGATATTTGATGCTTATCTATTTGAACAGTACCATTACTGCTTTTACTGTCTTCCACAAAATGCCATACAATGAATTTGGCTATTAGATACAGGAAAGTCTCTCTTCTGATTACTGAAGAACAAATGATTGATGCTATTATGTGATTCTATTCCACAGCAAAGTGTGGCTATCACCAATAAATATAAGGAGACATAAGTTCATTTTACAGGAGAAGGCTGACATGTCTACTTGGCATTTGAGTTATAAATTAGCCTCCTTTTCCCTCTAGCTGTATAATATATTCTTAAATTCATATAATTTAGAACAGAAATATATCCTAGAGGATCAACTAATTTTATAATGATTTATTGATAAGTAACAAAAAATATCCTCTGAGCTGTGAAATTTTGTGACTTTATAATTCCTACTGCATTGAAATATTTGCATATTAAAATAAACTGTGATTTTTTTTTAATAATGGCATCCTAGAGAAACTGTATCAACATCACTCATCGTTTATGTGTTATGGGTAACAAACTAAAAAAGAAGGACCATGCCTAGAATCTCTGACCTGGGTAACGAGATTTTGCTTAGCTTATGCTTCCAAAAAGAAGGAAATCAAGAAAACAGAAAGAGTAGCATTAACCACACTGTAAGATACAGCCTTAAAAATCACTGAAATTCTATAAAACCCAGTATCTTCATCTATTAAACAAGGAAGTTAATACCTACCTCAAAAGTTTGAAATATTAAATCAGGTGAGCTGATACATGAAGGAGTTCTTCATAAGCAGTATTTTCACAGGAGGAAAGTCTGGCAAACATAGTTTTCCAGACTTTCGTTTCCAAACATCGTTTCCATAGTGAAACGATGGCTTCTTTTAACTCCCCTGCAGTCTACTAGTAGAAGAAAAACAGAGACTTTGGGGCTGAGAGTAAGAAGTATCTGGGTGAAAACCAGTGGCCACCCCTTGGCTATTCATCTTGAATAATGCATCAGCTCAAGTGAGGAGCAGCAAGGAAATCTTTGCACCACCACCTTGATTATGTTATGTGTATACTTTCCTGTACTGGCTAAAGATTCTTTTCTTGTGATAAGCACAGACAACCATAAGAAATAATCGTTAATTGAGCACCTACTATGTTACATCCATGTACCAGTATAATCACTGAATATGGCATTGCCTACTACCATACTTATTTATAAGCAACTCTTTCTCTCCAATATCCCTTTAGGTAGACAAATTTTATACCACATCATATATAACTGTATTTTGTCCCTCCCTTTAGTATACAGGTAAAGGATGGTCACCTCACCCAAACGCATCCAACTATAAGGTATATACCTAATCTATAGCCCTTCTAGGGAACGAAAAGCTATGCCAACCAGAGTCCCTCTTTTGTGAATCTGAGCTTATAAATAGTAGGAGCAAGAGGCAATTAGCAGGAGACTCGATGCTGAAAAGCTGTGATGAGGAATGACGTTAGACATGAAAGATCATGTTTAGGTGTAAGTTGTGAGGGAGCAGAAGTAAGTACACGAAAGCTGTGAGGAAAAAACTTAGAATACACGGTGAGGATGTTAATTAGCAAATAGATGGAAGCTGAAGTCCATAAGTATTAAGACTTATCAGTCATCAAAAAGATAGCTTATCAGCAAGGACTCTTTCATTTGCAAGTGACACATACCCTATTTAAAATCTGCAGGGGAATTCTAGTTTAGACAGAGCTGAATCTAGGTACTAAAAAGCTTGTATCTGGAAGTTTTACTGTACTTCTGCTTTCCTACATGTTCGCTTCACATTCTCAGTCTGGTTCTCCTCTCATGGTGGCCCACAGTAGCTTTATTCTAATGGACCCAATTTAGGTGGAAAGGGGAATTTCACTTTCTGAGAGTTTCAACAGAAGTCCCAAATTCTGTGATGCTCTGATTGGCCACATCTGGGTAAGTGCTCATATCACTAGAGTCTGGGTAAGCCAGACCCAGTGAAAAAATCTAAACTTGAGATTTGAAAGATGTTATTACCCAAGGAAAAACATGGTAATATTACTAAAATAAGGCTGAATGGGTGCTCAGTAGGCAAAAATACAGAGGCGGCCTATAACCTTGAATCACGTGTAGCTATAGTTTTTCAAGGTTATGAAAACCATATTGCTGAACCAGCAGTGGTAATTTTAGAAATCACTACCCATATTTATATTCAAGGAGACACATTTATATATTATTATTCAATTAATCTACAAATATTAGTTGAACAATTATCATTTGCCTACTACTGACCCACGCTCTGGGAATACAGTGGCAAACACTAAGAAATATACATAATAAGTAAATAAATAAATAAGCAAGAAGCTATGCAGAGAATTAAAAATATGGTAGAGGAATAAAATGACTAGGTGACAGCATTTTTTTATAGGGAAGATCTCTCCTGAAAATTTGATATTGAAGATAAAATCTATCAAAAAGGAACCATCCAGCTCATTCCAGGCAAAGAAGTAAAGTAGCATTTGTTCATATATATATAGGCGGACTCTCAACCACTGCGCCACCAGGGAAGCCCTGTTCATATATTTTATTTAACTATTCCATGGCATTTAATGACTGGCGCCTTGTACTAATAAAAAGGTGCTTCTGGGTAGCCTGTACTTACCATATCATAAACTAACTAATTTTGATACAATTACTTATTTAAAATCTTTCCTATCCACCAAAAAATAGGCTCCCTATTGGCAAGGACTTTACCTGTTCAGCTGTGTATCCCCATGTCTAACTCTTGGTATGTACTCAGTAGATGTCTGCAGATGAAAGCCTGAATGCAAAAGAGTTGATAATATTGAAAACCTATTCATCTGACCTTTCACAAAACAAAAAATTCAATTCTCTTTTTTTATTCCAAAAGGAAAAAATAATCAATGTTTTAAAAGATTGGCAAAGATATCATCACAACTGTTTTAGAGTTGATTATAGGATGAATTAACAGAACCATACTTAGTGTTGAGAAGAGAAGGAAGCTTGACTGTGAGAACAGGAAGAAATGTGTGTCTGTGCATGCGTGCGTGCATGCATGTGTATGCACATATGTTCGCACCCACATGGAATTCTCAAGATATATAAAGAATGAGGAGAAAGAAAACAACATCCCTTGCAGCTATACCTCTACATGGAAGATAAGAGAGAATGTTGACAACTGGGGCAGGTTACTCATGATGTGAGAAGAGTGTCTCGTGCTGTCACATGGGTGGTGACCATGCTGTCATTTGGGCAGGGCTAAAGCTGTATGTTCCTATATGTTAGGGAGGAAGACTGACATAACCACTGGCTGCAGTGGAATGTTTCTCCCAATAAACACCCTCCTGGGTGAAAAAGAAAATGCCCACAGGAACCACATGTTTAACAGAAAAATGTAGAACTAGCTCCAGTGCGTGAAATAGGTGAGTGGTGAATATGTAGCTAGCTGGAAAGCACTGAACTGGAATCAAGGAAGAAGCAACAACTGACCTCTGTCTGGTTGTTGCCTTGGTGACATGCAACCCCAGGGTTACTATATCTGTTCCTTGAAAATTCAGTGAGATAATGCATGTGAAGTTCTGGCATGATTCTGGCCCATGGCAACTACAAAAGTGATGTACGTTTTTATATTTATTACTGGATAGAGTTACAGATGCATATTTTAAAATTATTAGCACTGGCTTTTACTCATCTTTGGACTGTGGTTGTTTCTGATTCACAAGTCTAATATGTCAGTGCAAAGCAGCATTTATGGTAGTTTTTATGGAAGCAGAATGAATTTTACAGCATCAGATCTATTATGTTGCTTGGACTGACAGTGGTCTGTCTGCTCATGTCTAAATGCAAGAACCTACATCCTTACTCTGTGCTAGAACATCTGCAAATGTTTGGAACAAAGCTTTTAGTTCAACCCCAAAGCATATAATTCCATAACAGCAGGTATACCAGTAGATGAATGAAGCACTTTTGATACTGGACCCCAAATCTTAGCCACCGTGTGTGCTACTCAACTCAACCCAACCCAACACATATTTGTAGAGGACTTGCTCTATGAAAGCTTGATTATGCATTTCAGATGTTTTACAACTTAGAGGAAATACAACAAACAAGCAATTAACTGTAGCTTGAGTCAGCTTTCTTGAAGACTCTTCAGCTGGGAGGAATTAGAAGATAACTTAATGACCATGTGAAAGAAACAGGATTTTAACATCTCCACCATCTTTAACACTGGTGTCCTATTGGTGACTTTAAAACTGTCCTATTTCAAGGTAACTTTCCTCTCATCATTTTTTCTAGCTTTAGATGACATGGTCTCGGAAAGTAAAAATAGAGTATCATTTGTTTTTTGTCCTAGGTACTTGGGTAAAGAGAATCAATATTAGGGATTGTAAATGGCTTGTTAAGGAGCTCAACCTGATCACATACGATCAGATAACAACCTTAGTATTTTTCCACCTCTGCCCTCAAATGTATTTTGTCAGATATCCTTTGCTCCTTTCTGGACAATTACTTGGATAGAGCTGTTAGCTTTCTAGTGACAGAAATCCCATAATTTTCAGGTATTATATCTTGTATTTAAAATGATTAAAAATAAGATTATTTTTACTCTTTCCTTCAATTGAAAACGTTTCCTGCCCCACAAGTTCACACCTGACC
The DNA here is from genome assembly GCF_003031525.2 of Neophocaena asiaeorientalis asiaeorientalis. Lineage (NCBI taxonomy): Eukaryota > Metazoa > Chordata > Mammalia > Artiodactyla > Phocoenidae > Neophocaena > Neophocaena asiaeorientalis. Next base: position 5,434,036 of record NW_020173929.1, on the reverse strand, counting down.
AACAGTGGAGTAGGTGGGTATGGTCTATTCTTTCTCTCTCCTTTCTCCAACTTCTTTTGTTCTGGCAGCTCTTCAAATTCAGGGGCAGGGAAAGAGGGTTAAAGGGAAAGTTTAAAATTTTCTTTAATTAGCAAGTGCTCACTAGAGGTCTGTTTTGGCTGTCAAATGCCCTCTTTCATGCCTAGCAAGTTACTTCTGGAGCCTTCCTCTGGGACCTTCCCACTGAGAGACATGCTCTTGGCACTATTCCTTGATGCAGGCAATGGAAATCCCCACACATTTCTTACAACTTCCCCTGGGCTACTGCCTCCCAGCTGTGCCCCTAAGTGAACACAGCCAGAGGCCATCCTGTGTGGGGATCTTCCCAGGTGATGCAAGCTCAGCTACTTTCTGCAGCGTCCACTCTGTCAATGGGGACATTCATGCACCCTGGCCTGGCCAAGCAGTGCGAGTGTGGCTGGCCCTACTGCAGCCTCCTGCCTAGCACAGGAGAAGAGCTCCAGAGAGCGTCCCACTACCAGACTTCCCCAGGGTAGAGTCGGGTACTAACCAGACCCCTCAAATCTCCATCACCCCAAACTCTATCAATCTGTGTTCAGGGAACAACCCTGTGGAGCCTGTGAGTCCCTGTAATTCAGAAAACTTCCCTCATTATAGTAAAATGCCTTCTCTTGTGAAAAGCCACCTCCTAGGCTCTCCAACATATTCTTTGGCTGTCCTTTTCCCTATGTTCATTGCCTGCCTCGTGGACAAAGGAGGGAACTTCCATAGTGCATTTTATTCCTATGAATTCACTACAAAGAGATCTCTCATTCAGTGAATTTCCAGCCTCTCCCATACGCTGTTGAGGTCCAGCATGGCTATGTCTTCACAAACTGTGAAATGCTGTATGCTTTACTCCTCTTTAGAATACGTGAGCACTTTTCACCTATTTTTTTCAGAGTTGAGGCCTCGGGTAAAAACCCTGGAAAGCAGGAATCGTTCGATTTGCCATCCGGTTAGAACTGTTTCATATTTTCCTGAATTTCAAAGTCCTGTAAAGATGTAATTCTTCCTTCATAAATCAGTATGCCTCAGAACTTTGGGCATTACAAAAATACACAGGGGCTTAAATATTATAGGGACATTATTACTGAGAAGTCTGGTTTGCCTGGAAATGCCTAGAAACTAGATGATTTGGGGGTCAGATATCAGAAGGGGAATACTTCAGGCTAGTTTCCCCAAAGCAGACAGTGAGACAAGTGACCTATTAAAGAGAAAGCAGGGAACCCCACAGCAATGAAACAATGCCAAGCAAGGGAGCCATATCAAGCATGTCCCTGGGAATACAGTTCCCGCCTAATCCTATAATGGACCAATAGGGCTCCGGACTACAAATTGTCACAGAATTACCTAATTCGACATTATATTACCATACTGGTCAATTACTGCCTAAGACCCTCTACAGAGGGGTGGACAGACCTTCCAGGTATTTCTAGCTGTCTGATTACTAAGGATTTTAAGGAATCTAGTCCAAGCACCAGCTGTCCCATTGGATATAATCCTGGAAGAAAAACACAACAGAACACCCCCTCTTTCTTTTGTTCTCCTTGTTGTTTGATCTGTTCTGAATATGTGTACAGAGGGAATGCAATAGAAAAGAGACTGAATATAATACACTGTAATATTGGGAGTAGAATATTGATACTATATTATAATATTGACAATGCTAATCCCTTTTCATGGAAGCATTCCTCTGTGAGTTAGCACCAAACAGGGACACCACGGTGAGGGAACAAACATCCTCATCATGTCCCCTGTGATGACCCCAAATCTACATTACTCAAAGGCCTAATCAGCTATAGCTGCTAGAAAGTGAATCTCAGTACTAACATCACATTGAAAAAAACTCTGGATAAATTATAATTTTAGTTTTGAAGGGGCAAAGAGCTAGGAGAGATCATAGGTGGTTGATCAGACAAAGAAAGTTTTGTTCTTTTGGGGGTTTTTTGTTTTTGCGGTACGCGGGCCTCTCACTGTTGTGGCCTCTCCCGTTGCGGAGCACAGGCTCCAGACGCGCAGGCTCAGCGGCCATGGCTCACGGGCCCAGCTGCTCCGCGGCATGTGGGATCTTCCCGGACCGGGGCATGAACCCGTGTGCCCTGCATCGGCAGGCGGACTCTCAACCACTGCGCCACCAGGGAAGCCCAAGTGTTGTTCTTGAGCAACGCAAAATGCGTAGAGAAGAGACTGAGAAGAATAAGGTAAATTGGGAAATCAGCTTGAACAAAGCTAGAAAAAGAGTGAGTAGGTATTGGTGGGAAGAGAGGTAGAGGAGGAAAAAACTGGAAAGGTAAGTCAGAGTGTCTTATGAATTTTATAAATATAGACTCATTTCTGTAGCCAACTGGAGGTTGCTGACCAGGCAAAGGATACAAAATCATTGTATGTATTTGATTTAGGCTATAGACTCAATTTTCAATGAAATACCTAGACATGAACTGTTTTATCAAAGTCAAAATATTGATGCTATACATGTAATGTCCATCCCATAACTAATTTGATGATACAAAGTAGTGACTTAACAAGAGCATGGAATCTCATTTCTAAAGCTTGGAAGGTAATGTCTTTGGTAGAGGGTTGAGAGTGAGAAGGGAAAATATCAAATACTATTAAGACTAAATTAAAGTAGGTTAATTTAGTAAAAATAAATTATAAATTAAGAAAAACATTAACACCGTTATGAAATCAAACTTGCATTCTAGAGCCATGCATATCCAGGTTCAGCATACTCTTCCAAGAAAGAAGAGCAAAGAAATGTGTTGAAGTGTAAAGACCACTAAGTTAGGACTCAGTAGTTTGTGCTCTGCTATTAACTAGCTATGTGACCTCCTCTTGGTACGTCAGTTTCCCTCTCTGCAAAATGAAGGTATGGAATGAACCAATCTTCTACGTCCTTTCTAGCTCTATCATCCTGTGTGAAGGGGAGGCTCTTACAGGATGGAAAGATCAATGGTGAGGAATGTATTTTTTATAATATCCAGACTAATTAGAGGTGATTGAATAGCACAAAAGATGTGTGGATCATTAACGATCACAAGCCTGGAAACCACGGAGTTTATTATTTTTTCTTTTTCATCTTTTTTCTGTAAAGAGTTTAATTCTCTTCTTGAGCGCTCATATGTGAAAAATTTATATTAAGATGTTGTCATCACAGTCAATGGACCTAATAAAGTATAACCAGTCTCCAGATTTCACTTTTGATGTGGGTAACTGATCTTATGAAATGTTTAAGTATATGAATGACAAATATTTAGAAGTCATTCCTTGATCCCATTTTGTATCTTTACAATGCCTACAATTTGAAAGCCCCTGATGGTGATTTTGCCTATTTACTTTTATTAGTTTATTTTAAATTTTTATTTTATTATTGGAGCATAGTTGATTAACAATATTGTGTTAGTTTCAGGTATACAGCAAAGTGATCAGTTATACGTATACATGTATCTATTCTTTTTCAAATTATTTTCCATTTAGGTTATTACAGAATATTGAGCAGTGTTCCCTGTGCTATACAGTAGATCCTTGTTGGTCATCTATTTTAAGTATAGCAGTGTGTACATGTCAATCCCAAACTCCCGATCTATCCCTCCCTCCCCATCCTTCCTCCCTGGTAACCATAAGTTCATTCTGTAAGTCTGTGAGTCTGTTTTTGTTTTGTAAATAAGTTCATTTCTATCTTTTTTTTTTTAGATTCCACATATAAGCGATATCATATGATATTTGTCTTTCTCTGTCTGACTTACTTCACTTAGTATGATAATCTCCAGGTCCATCCATGTTGCTGCACATGGGTTATTTCATTCTTTTTAATGGCTGAGTAATATTCCATATTACACATGTACCACATCTTCTTTATCCATTCATCTGTCGATGGACATTTAGGTTGCTTCTATGCCTTGGCTATTGTAAACTGAGCTGTAATGAACACTGAGGTGCATGTATCCTTTCAAATTTTTAATACAGAGGCCCGATAACTTTGCAATCTTTTTAGTCCTAATATCACGTCACTGATTTTCCCAAGGCAGTGGGCAAAAATGATTGATAGCATTTTACATTTCTAGAAGGAGCACAGAAGGTGCTTCACATTTTCTCTTGTAATTAATTAAGCCTCCAACAAGAACATATGTTTGTGTGGTATACAAAAGGAAAGTGTTAAAGGAAATAGATTCATTTCCACTTGGAGCCAATGGTTAGTGAACGAAAGCAGAATCTCACCTACAATGTTGAGCAAAAGAAAATTAAAAAGTGAATCTAGTTCAAATTCAGTCTGTTTGGCAACCTTTAATTCACAATTAACTGGTGTTTCAGGACAGATTAATTACATGGTATTAACCATGCATTACAATGGTAAATTCATTTTTTATTCCCCGACATTCTAAGCTAATAGAGCTCACCATACATGCTAATTACTTTTGGAGCCACTAAATGTAATTCCCATGTCAAAGGTGGAACCTGTAGTTCCTAAGTGCTTGGTATTTAACAAGTATGTATTTCCTCAGACTAAAAGAAGCAAGCTATAGTGCAAATAGCAGGATTCTGAAGTTAAGCCTGTGCTTGAATCTTTGAATCTTGGTTTCTCCACTTAAAAATAAACTTCTGTTTCATCAGTAAAAAGAACTGTTGCATTGATTAAGTAGAGCAATGTATTAACTTCTTCTCTACCTATATAACATGGGAGTGGACACTTAAAGTTGTCTGTCACTCCCAGAACACATCACATTGCTTTGTGCTTTAACTTTTCTGTTCCCTCTCCTGACGTGACATTTATATTCTTCTCCAGCTGTTTAATTCCATCTGATTCTTCAAGATCTAGATCAAGAGTCAGCAAAGTATGGCCAGGGAGACAAACTATCTCCCAACCACAGTTTTGTAAGAAAAGATTTATTGGAACATAGCTGTGACCATTTGGTTTTGTATTGTTGATGGCTCTTTGCATACTACAATAGCAGAGCTGCTTAGCTGTGACCAAAAGACCCTTTAAAGAAAATGTTTGCTTCCCCTTAATCTACAGTCTCATATTCTCTATGCAGCCTTTCCTTGTTCAACAACATGCTTGTTTCAGTATTCTCTGCACCATAACTTAACTATATTGTTAACATGAGCCCAGAAAACTGGAGACTGCATTTCAGTTTTCCGTTTTCATTTTTTTCCCTCTGCTTAACATAATATCAGGTATTTTCATGTTGGCACCCAAACATTTTTGTTTGGATTTAAAAATAAATTATTGAAAGTAAAATCTCCTAAAGTTAATGTATAGGTTGGATGCCATTGTAATTAGAATACAAATTATTTTTAAGTTTATGGAAAAATACACACACACACACACACACACACACACACACACACACACACACACATACACAATCCAAAACTGAAAGAGAAGTTCAGGAAGCTAATGTATGTGTTTATTGCTCAAAACGAGAGGATGGACCTCTGAGCATGGGAGAAGGGAGCCAACAAGTTTTTATACTGAGAACTCCAATGGGCTTCATGTTGGATGAGACCTATTGCAGGTGTGTTACACAATGCTGTGTGCTTATGCCTGTGTAGAGCTTGAACTACACATATTCAGTTGGCCTCAAATTTGATTCAGAAACAATTTTTTTCCAAACTAGAAATCCTCCCAACCCCATGCTTTCTGGTCTCTTAACTTTAGTCACCCCTGCATACAAAACTGCCAGTATTCCAAACATGACTGATTATTCTCTGTTATCATTCTGAATATATCCCACATATATTTAAATTGTTTCTAATCTACAGGACTTTTATCTTTGAAAAGAATATGTGTGAAATAAAATCTATGATTATAAAACTGAGACTGATTTCTTCTCATGCAAAAGAGCATCTATTTTCCTTATTACTAAGAGCATCCCCTGCATGTTGGTAATTACAAGTGCTAAATTACCATGTGGTATGAAAGATGAAAATATTACCTGGCTTAATGACTAGCTGCATTGTACTCAGAGTGTTTCTGTTTCTTTTAGGTAACCACAGCATAACATGTACAAGAAACATTCCCAAACTGATTTCTCAGTCAGATTTTGATTTTGTCAGCTTTATTTATTTTGATTAAATAACGCCAAAGTCAGGAAACTTTTTGTAGATGTTTAGAGTTCCTTTTAACTTTAATTTTTTTTAACATCTTTATTGGAGCATAACTGCTTTACAATGGTGTGTTAGTTTCTGCTTTAATTTTACTTTTATCTCTAAGGGTATTATGACTTCACTCTTTAGCCAGGCCTTAAAAATATTGGCCACCACTTTGTTTTTATCTTTTAAGAATCTGAAAACTTATTTCAGGTCTGCCCCATCTCTGTGGATAAATCCAGCCATCATTATTGTCTTTTTTTCTTTTTTCCCCCCTGTATATCTGCTACAAGAGGTTTACATCATGGTTACTGAGGCTTTGGTTCACTTGCTACAGTTTGTGTGCCTTTGCTTTATAAAATGTTGCCCTTTCAAGATTCCATTGGCATCATACTAATACCACATTGTATTAATATTAATGCCTCAGGACACAGATTCTACCAGAAGTGAATCATGGATGTCCAAACTCAATTGCCATAGAAACAGGGATTATAATCCAGATTATCTATCACTTATGCACCGAGAATAGCAGCAATCAGAACAGAGAATCTGTGCAGTTCCTGAGGTCCTGGACAGCCACTCTCATGACATTCACTGCTTCATTTATTAGCACCTATTTATAATGCAAGACCATTCCTTGGATTCTACCTGGACTATTCCCAAGAGCTGTGAACTAGTAACCAATAAAATGCAGTTATAGAATTAAAAACTCTTAAGATGTGCAGTTATAGAATTAAAATGTGCAGTTATAGAATTAAAAACTCTTAAGAAAGAGGGAAGGTTGTTATGTCAGTGATAATAGCATTGTGTGTGTGTATGTATGTATGTATTGATTGATTGGCTGACTTACTTATTTTGACTGCCTAGAATCCATCTCATTTTGTTCTTGTAAAATCACCTCCTAGTCCCTTTTAAGGAATTAACTCACCATCTATGTGTTTTCTGAGTCTGTCAATGTTATGTCAGTGATAATAGCATTGTGTGTGTGTATGTATGTATGTATTGATTGATTGGCTGACTTACTTATTTTGACTGCCTAGAATCCATCTCATTTTGTTCTTGTAAAATCACCTCCTAGCCCCTTTTAAGGAATTAACTCACCATCAATGTGTTTTCTGAGTCTGTCAAAGTATTCTATTTTTGACTGGCCAAGGAGAGAGCAAATGGCCCAAGCCAGTTCAACTATGCTCTCTACTTTCAAGTTTGAAAATCTGAACACTGAAATTCAGTGACAGATATTTTTAAAAAACATCCCAGAGCTGACATCCCCTGAAGAGACAGTCATTAAGCTCAGGAACCTGGATCACCTGGTCTACCCAAAAGTAGTACTCTGTTTTATTTCAACTCTGTGAGCCACATCATATCCTTCCAGTGAATTTCCTTTTTGACCTATAGACCCAGAGTACCCAATTTACAGTGTGCCTTATTTAGTGGTTCTTAAACTTGGCTACAAAAGAAAATCACCTGGAAAGTTTTAAAACTCCCATTCCCCAGGCTGCACCCCAGACCAATTACAAAATAATTTCTGAAGGAGTGGGCCCAGGCATTAATTTTTTTTTTTTCAAGGCAGGCATTAAGTTTTTACAAGCTCCCCAGATGATCCTGATCTGCAGCCAAGGTTGAGAACCACTGGCCAAATTTATACAAAAAGCTACCGTGTACAGAACCCTTGCTGAGTGCCAAGCACCTAATCTCATTACTGCCTTACAACAACTTTAGGAAGCAGGTATTATTCTCATTTACAAGAGGAAAACCAGATCATGCAAATGTTAACTAAATTGTCAGAGGTCACAGAGACTAAGGGATGAAGATGTAATTCATATCCTGAATCAGGTTATATTACTTCTAACTGCTACTTTAGCCAAAAACTTAAGAAAATGGGCTTAACTTGGAGCTAAATTTCAGTCGGTGGTTTCTAATGTTTTAATACAAACACAATTTTGTTTTTCCCCAAAAGATTCCTATGTGAAAAATTAATTTCCATGGAGAAAATGACAGTTGAAGCAGAGGATAACCACCTGCATGGTGCCCTCTTGATACAGGTTGAGGACTTCTGGGTCCCCACAGATCACTACGGGAAAGCCTCTGATCCAAGCATCTTGAAAAGAGAGGAAAAAAGGAATTAAAAGGGATTACATATTTCTTATTATTTGATAAGAAAGAGTATATCAATTTTCAGAGAGAGAAACTGATCCTATGGTTTCCAAATTCTCAAAGAAATTATCTAAAGGTAACAAAAATGTCATTGGACAATATGATAGGTATCCTTCTGGAGTGATTGTTCACAATACATAGTGATACTTTTCATGGGTTTCTCTTATGTAACAAGACTACAATACAGTGGGGGGATTCCACGGTGAATTTAACACACTCTAAATATAAGCTATGCAACCTCCAAAGAGTCAGTTCTATTGAATTTTTTTTTTTGTACTCAAGGGCTCTACAGGATGCTAAACGAATTGCTCAGCAATTCAGTTCTACCAGTGTTTTCAGAAAAGAAGAAAAAAGTCAACCCAAGCGGTCCATCCAAAAATCTCTTGAGCTTGCTCTATGCAGTTTCTTTTTCTCCTTTATTCTGCTCTGCAAATGCTAGCTGTTTTGTGGTCTCCCCAGATTTCTATTCCTGTCTCCTCATTTAAGAAAGACTTCTGAGCTCCATTTGCGATCCCACACCTGCAGCCTGGAAATGACTCCCGGAAATAAACTTTATAATCATAGGACTCATCATGTTTATTTCTTTTATTTTCAAGAATTAAATCCTGATGGCTGGTTGTCTAATATCAGGAAACAGATATTGCATACATGTGGTGTGATGTTATAGGGTTTTTGGTTTATTTGTTTTGTTTTAATGAGATTACAGTTCCTGTAGCAGTTAATTCTTCATGGGCAGAATCAGAAGGCTCTCTCTTTCTTTGTTTTAGTTGTTGTGATTTTTTGTGTTTTTTTTTCCTTCAATCAAAAGATGTACTAGTTAAGAAGAATGTATTCTATTACTATACAGAGAGGACAAAGTCTACATTATTTCTCTTATAATATTTTCATATTATAAAATCTTAATCACTAAGAAATTTTAGTACAAGTATAGAGACTGTTGTAGAATATTTTTGATCACATGTAAACTAACTCCTATATCTTAACTATAACAATGATAAATCCATGCTTCTTCAGGAGAAGAATTTGTATTAAATAATTATAGAAGAGTGTCATGGATAGATGATATATTTAATCATTAAAAACTTCCAATTGTATGAGATGTTTCAGGAAAACTGTAAAACAAATCAAAACCAAGGCAAGTATCAGCTCCAGCCTTATTGATGGGTCATTTTTGTACAATAGGTGCTGTACACGTGTGGGTAGAAAAGGAGTCAACCTCCTGAAGTCGATTGTTATAGCAATAAGGAATTTCCCTAACCTCTGCTCCCATACCCAAATGTCTGTCGAGTGAAAATCATACAAAAGGTGAGAGCATACATTGTTAGACATAAACATCCCATTAATTAGACATACCAAAACAAACACTGATTCTTAGAGAATACAACACAGAACACCTATGGAAAGACAGATTAAAAAAAGAAATATTGAATATTTATTTTTTAAAAGGTGGGGAAGGAAGTACAGATACAACTGAGATGTTAAAATTATAGGAAAATGCACTGCTACATTTCTTCACCTAGCATTCTCCTTGAGCCTACTCCAACAGCATTTTGTGCACTTCACGTCACAAACTTCTGCCATCAAAGACAACAATGACCTCCAAGGTGCCAAATCCAATGTTCATTTTCAGTCCTCATCCAGATGTCTCAAGAGCATTTGACAGAGTCAATCACTATTTCTTTTTTGAAATTATTTTTTTCCTTTGCTCTAAGACAAGGCACATTTCTATTTCTCCTCTTGCCTTACTCCTTCTCTGTATCTGTTTATGGTTCCTCCTTCTCCTCTTGATACTACAGAAGTCAGGCTTGGGCTGCTTCTCTTATCCAGCTACGCTCCACAAATGATCAGAGGCAGTGTGTTGACTCTCAGTATAATGTATAACCTGATGACTCTCAAGATTCCAGCCCAGACTGCTTCCCTGGACTCCAGATTTTCTACTTTATTATTCATCCTATGTATTCATTTGGACATTAAATAAGCGTCATAAAATTTATCGATACATGTTTGAACAAGATTCCCAATCCCTCACCCCAACCTTAAATTCGGTTCTCTTCTCGTATTCCCTACTGCAATAACTGTCATTAAAATCACCCAGGTTTTTAGGACAAAAATGTTGTCAGGATCCTGATCCCTCTCTGTTTCACAATTCACACCTATTCCATCAGTAAATGTCATTTTTGAGATATATCCCAAATGAAAATTTGTGTAATTCTTTCTAGCCCCCTAGTCCAACCACCATCTTCTCTCATCTGGACAATTATAATAACCTCTTAACTGGTCTCCTTGCTATGACTGCTTCCTTCAAAGGTATGTTCTCCACACATGGTGGTTCATTTAAAAACGACTGTCATGTTGTGTCGCAACCCTGCTCAAAACTTACCAACAGCATCCCACTGTACACAGGCAAATATGAATCTTGACCATGGCCCCTTGATTACTCTCTGACTTTACCTCTTCCAATAGTCTATATTTCAGTCACTCTGTACGAGCCACACTAATTTCCTTGCTGTTCTTCCCACACAGTAAATACAACCAGTATGCTTCGACATCAGGACCTCTGCATTTGAAGTTTCCTCTCCCTGTATTGTTCTTCCCCAAGGTAATCAAAGATTTACTCCTTTTGTTTCATGTGTTTGTTCAAATGTAACTTCCTCAAATAGACTTTTCCTAAACATATTATTGAAAATATCATTTTATGTCCTTCCATTGTGTTCTCCCTAACACTGATCGTTACCCGAAGCTACTGTATATATTTATGAGTATATTTTAATTGTCTCTATTCCATTCTAGAATATGAAGTCCACAAGGGCAAAGTTTTCTTTTTGTTTTGTCCACTGTTAAAACTACACTGCCTAGAAAAGCATCTGGCACTTAGAAGATATTCATTACATATTTAATGAAAAGTTAGATGTAATGAAAAATCGTCAAGAAAATATATACATTGTTAAATTGACTCAATACTAAATAGAAATTTTCAATAAACAAATTACTTTGAAATATATTGATTCTGTAATCCAGGAGTAGACAAACTTTCTGTAAAAAGACACACAGTAAATATATTTGGAACATTTTGGGTCTACAGACGCTGTTGCCATTACTCGACACTGCCATCGTAGTACGAAAACACAGACAACATATAAGTAAATGAGCATGGCTATATTCCAATAAACCACTATTTACAAAAATAGGGTCAGATTTGTCTGGCATGCTGTAGTTTTCCAATTACTACTGTAATAAGTAAATCAATCAATCAATCAATCAATCATCTATATCTCTCTATATATCTACACCACCCCTTATATCTATACATAAAATCTGTGAAATACACACTACAACCACAAGGTTTTAAAATGAATTTTTTCAAACCCTCACGGAACAGGTAATGTTTATTTTATAAAAAAGAAAAAGAAAAAATACATTTAAATTTATTTAATGAGACTAGTATAACCCTGATACTAAATCTAGGCAAATACAGTTTGAGAAAGGAAAATTAAACCCAAACTTATTTATGAATATTGATACAAAATTCTAAGCAAATCATGAGCTAATTAAATTAAGCAATTTATAAAAACATTACAGCCAACTGGGGTTTATTCCAAGAATGTAAATATGACATATTTTTTAAGAATATAAAAATGTATTTAACCACCATAATGGAATTTATGGAGACAAACTATGATCATCTTAATAGGTACTAAAAGCACTTGATAATATCCAATACTTATTCATGATAAAAAATAACCATAGCAGGGCTTCCCTGGTGGCGCAGCGGTTGAGAGTCCACCTGCCGAAGCAGGGGACACGGGTCCGTGCCCTGGTCCAGGAAGATCCCACATGCCGCGGAGCGGCTGGGCCCGTGAGCGATGGCCGCTGAGCCTGCGCATCCGGAGCCTATGCTCCGCAACGGGAGAGGCCACAACAGTGAGAGGCCCGCATACCGCAAAAAAAGGAGAGGCCACAACAGTGAGAGGCCCGCGTACCACAAAAAAAAAAATAATAATAATAGTAATAATCATAGCAAAGTGGAATAAAACTGAATTAAAGGACAATATGCTTATAAAAAATAATAGTTCTAATATTTATTAGGAGTCTATTAGCTTATTCACGGAAAAGTAATCTCAAACTGTTGATCAGTATATAAAGAGATAATAAACCTCACATATTAAGAAAATACAAAATAATCATAACAAAAAATAACAGCTGTTAACCATGCAGTAGGCCTTTTGTAAGTATGTTATATTATAAATCCATTTAGTACATTTAAGCGTATCTTATACACTTAAACCATTCATTGGATACAATGCCCCTGCCCCAGAAATTGAAAGGAATAATAAACCAAGAAGGTGAATAGGAAAACAACTGTTATTATTAATCCCTGAGACATGGTCCTATGGCCAAGGCCGGCTTTTTTTTTTTTATTGAAGTATACTTGATATTCAAAATTATATGTTACAGTTGTACAATATAGTGATTCATGATTTTTAAAGGTTACACTGCATTTACAGTTATAAAATATTGGCTATATTCCCCCTGTGTTGAACAATATATAGCTTCTTTTATGCCTAATAGTTTGTACCTCTAATTCCCTACCCCTATTCCTTTCCCCTTCCCCACTGGTAAACCACTAGTTTGTTCTCTATATCTGTGTGTCTGCTTCTTTTTTGTTATATTCACTGGTTTGTTGTATTTTTTTAGATTCCACATATGAGTGATATCATACAGTACTTGTCTTTCTCTGTCTGACTTACTTCACTTAGCATAATACCCTCCAAGTACATCCATGTTGCTGCAAATCACAAAATTCCATTCTTTCTCATGGCTGAGTAGTATTCCTGTGTGTGTGTGTGTGTGTGTGTGTATGTGTGTGTGTATGTGTGTATATATCACATCTTCCTTATCCATCCATCTGTTAATGGACACTTGGGTTGCAAAGCCAGTTTTTCAGTGTTCTCTAATGCTTTGTGTGCAAAAAAGAATGCAAGAGCATTAAATAGTAGCATCATCTGCAAGTAGCCTAGGCTTTCTTTTTCAAAGGACTTGAATACTGCTTACTATCTGCACAAGTTTCCTATTGCTGCAATAACAAACTACAGCAAACTTAGTGACTTAACACAAATTTATTCTCTTACTGTTCTGGAGGTCAGAAGTCTAAAACAATTTTCACTGAGTTAAAATCACAGTGTTTGCAGGACTGATTCCTCCCAGAGGCTTTCAGGGGAGAATCCTTTTTCTTGTCTATTTTATCTGCTAGTGGCCACCTGTATGCCTTGACTCCTCGCCCCTTCCTCTGTCTTCAAATTGCATCACAGCAATCACTGCTTCCATCATCACATCACCTTCTCCTCTGACTTCTCTTATGAGGACAATTGTGATGACATTGAGCCCACCAGGAAAATCCAGGACACTCTTCCCATCTCAAGAACCTTAATTTAATCACATCTGCAAATTCCCTTTTGCCATATAAATAACACTAACAGATTCCAGGGAGTAGAAATGTAGACATATCTGGGAGCCATAATTCAGCTTACTATACTATTTTAAATTATCTGAACTTGATCGTAAATGTTACTTTGGCTTCCAAAAAGCTTATCAGTGGCTTCATGAAAAAAAAATACTAAAACAAAAAACACTGTTTGAGTTGTTATTGTGGAAAACAGAAAAGACTGAGATATGGTCCTGTTCTTCCAAAACCTCATTAATTTCCTGGGCAGCTCAGATGCAGAGCCAAATGTAAACAGATTCAGGTAGAATCTGAGCAGATTTTCTCTTTTTATTACTTACTACAGAAGCAGAACTATGTGTGTTAATTTTCTGAATATTTTCACACTTCAACCGGCCAAATAAATCAGTAGTTAAAATGGTGATCATACAGTAGGGCTGTATTCAAAGGTCAGTGCATGAGGCATTTAAGAGGTCATGACTAAGGTCACATTTTAATGTTTCAGTGTTTTCTGAATTTACAAAATCATATCCTGTGATATTACTCTCTAAGAAGTAAAAGTTTTATACGTCTTTAAAGGCAGCATCTAAAGAAGTAGTTCCTAAACACTGATTTTTGGTTTCATACTCCATGATGAAGATTTCATTTATTTGAGATGAATGATGAAAAATATGAAAATGCAAGGAGTTTTTCATAACGCTAATATATTCAGTTTTAAAACTGTCCTTTCAGTCCTTCTCACCATTTTTCTCTTGCTTTTCAAAAATTGTAGGAAAGATGATGTTAAGTAAATCTTTACCAATTGAAAAGTAATGATTTAGCAAACATATGTCAGTAGCAAATTAATACACACACACACACACACACACACACACACACACACACACACATATGCATGCATACATCCTGGCTGATAGAATTCAAAAATCAAGGAGCCAATGATCTATAGCTTTGATTAAATAAATTAGTAAAAAATCAGTATTAATGATAATATCTATAATTGTATAATGCTTTAAAATTTACAAAATAAATTTATGTCCATTAGCTCGAGTGTTTCTCTCCCACCTCAACAATAACCCCATGAGGAAAAGATGTAAGCAGTTATTATTCCATTTTCTATGTTTTGTAAGTTTATAGGTTGAGACATTGAAGCATGAATTTTTAAATGACTTATTTAAATGTCTTCCAGTTGATATATTCACTTATGCCTAATTATGTCATCTTATACTATATCCTTAACTACTTCTCAGACATTCAGTTCACCATCCAGTACAAATTGAAACGTGGGTCTTCCCTGATGGACCCACAGCCAGCCCAAGTGGTGGATGTTTCCTCCACCACTTGAGTTGAACATGTTTCCTGTGTACCACCTTGTTCCAATGGTACAAGGGATGATTCTCTTGCACCAATGAGGCTAAGAAGGGACAGGCTGATGTGTCCTTGTTCCTTAGGATTGCTTTTATGACACCATTATTTTCTCTCCTTCTTAAACTATTCCTTCCAGTTTTGAATCTCCTGACTTCAATGGAGGAAATAATCATCTATTTTGAATACTTAAGAGAAGTCAAAAAAGATAAGGTCATTGACATGATACAGGCAACATGGTCAATATGGTCAGCTGTTTGGCAGCACAGAGACAATTAGTCATGCAGAGTATGTATCGGAGAGTGCTGGGTATGAAACCTATTTAGAAGGAGATAATTGGCAAAGAAACCAAAGGATATTAATAACTCTTTCAACAGAGTTGCTAGAAATAGATATAAACAAATGAGGATATTAGAGGATAAGAAGGGGTTAACATAATTTTGATTTTGGGGGGGCAAGTGATACAGAAATAATGTGCCAGTGTGACTCTTTTATACATAATATCCCAATATGCTACTCTGTGAAACAGCTGGACAATAACTGGAACTTCATACTTAATTTAATACGAAGCAATAATAGAAAGTGCTAAAATTCCATTAAGTTATTCTTTGATGGTGTATTGTGGCAACAGCATGCAAACCAGAAACTCTAGAGGTTACTGAGTAGGTAAAAAGCTGTAAATGATGTTATGTCATTTACTGTTTCATACTGTTAAAGCTAGGTGGGCCTGGAGAGACAAAACACTATTCATAGATGAGAAAACTGATGTACAAAAATATTGAGTTGACCAAGTTGATAAAACCTAAATAAGTCATTTGGTTTGGTGATTTGGTGTATTTTTCCTAGGTAGAATCCAAGAAGACCAAAGTCAGAGAATCTATTTTGAGAAAAGGCCATTGGCCAATGGAATTCATTGTTCTTTTCAGTGCAACTTTCAAGAACTCTTGAATGAGGAAATCCTAATTTCTGTAAGAAGGGTGACAGGGCTACATTTTGGAGTGTCAACTAGAGGTCGCAAGCAAATATGCTCACGAGTATTAAGTTCCTCTCATTATAATATAAACGGAAAAATAAAACTTTTAAAAAAAAACTTACGTTTGAAAACAAAATGAACAAAGAGATTCCACAACTTGCAAGTGAGATTACAGGGAGCTAAATGTATTTGTAAATGTAGTGAAGAGTACCACTGGCAACTAACCCCTAAAAATGAGACTCTCTACCTCATAGGATTATTATATGTCTCAGTAGTTTTACTTTTTATGTCCATTTATTTGAGGCTTTGTCTTTCTCTCCTGAGGCTGTCTACTTTACTGCTTTTCCTTCTCTGACTGTTACCAAACTTCTAGAAATCCTAATATGAAGATACACCCTACAGAGACAAGAATTTTCTGAACTTTTCCTTTGTTGAAGAATTTTACTGTGCACTTAAAAATTTTGCCAGAAGAATACACATCTTTATAAAATAGGTATTATTAAAACATTTTAAAGATGAGGAAACTGAGGTATAGAAAGATTAGGTCACTTGTATATCACACAGCTTTGAAAGGTGGGAACTGGAATTGTAATTTACTATTGAATGATTTCTAAGCCCATGCACTATCCACTATGTCAATACTTCCATAAGTATATATATATATTCTTATTTGACACATCTATTGAGAAGAATTTATGTATCATATGCTTAATTTACAGATTCTCAACCAAAGGTGAGTCTGTACCTCAGGGGTTATTTGGCAATGTCTGGAGATATTTTTGGTTGTCACAACTGTGATAAGGGAATCCAGTGGCATCCAGTGTGTAGAGGCTAGGGATGCAGATATTATACCAGACAGCTTGCCACAGCAAAAACTTATTACACTCAAAATGCTGAGGTTGAAAAACCTTGGTCTAATATCAAAAATTAGTTTACAGTATTTCAACTTCTGCTTAACATGAAAAAAAGAAACAAGAGAAAAATCCTCATAAGATACATCATAGTTATTTAAAACAATCAGATACGTCATAGTTATTTAAAACAATAAGAGAGTGGAAGATACAAAGAATCTTGATAAGCTAAATTCTACAAAGTGAGAGACCCTTCCTAGACACAGGGCTGATCTTAGCACTGATGACAGGAGAGGCAAAAGGAGGAGAAACCTACCACCAATGAAGGCAAGGAAAAAACACTGGACTGTCCACAAAATTTTAATGACCACATGGGGCCAGAATGATGAAGATCACCAGGGCCTCGCTCACTGTGAATCCACAGCCAGTGGTCAACTGCTTCATACGAGTCTTTACCATGTACATGTGAGGAATATGCTTCAGTTTGAGGACAGAAGAAAAGAACTAAGAGGAATCCCTCCACAGCACTCCAGGCCTTCATAAGAGCAAGGAAGTAGCTGCCAAAAACTGTGGGTGTGGCCGGAAACCTGAGAGAAAACCCTCTGAGGAACTCAGGTCTCATGAAGTACACTGCAGGCCTTCTAAAGGCTGAGGGCATCGAAAAGGTATGAAGATAAATCCATCAAGCTCAGAAAACCAGAGTCTGGATTGAAGAGGGTAAGTCTACATGCTGCCCTCATAACATCTGAAGCCAGTGATCAATCAAGCCTAAATAATGCTATAACATAACCCAGACCCAACCAGAGCACAAATTATGGCCTGACAGAGGAGGAATGTGCTCATTTCCAGAGATAAATATTATTTACTTTTGTCTCTACCATTCTTAAATACATACTAGGGGGCATATGACAAACAATTCAAGGCATGTAAAAGCAAGAGAATGTGACTTGTAGTCAAAAAAGAAGAGAGAAATTACAGTAGAAGAAGTACTTGAAAGATAATGACTGAAAATTTTCCTAAATTAATGAAAGACTACAGTCCACACATCTCATTAGCTCACTAGCTCAACTAACTCTAACCAGAATAAAGACACAGAGTCAAATTGCTGAGAAAAACAAGAAATGAGGAAAAGCCTAGAGGTTATACAGTGGTAAAAACACATTCTACACATGGAAACAGCAAAAGGAAGATATGCAGTGAACAGACTCTCAGATGATGGCCATGATTCCCATGTCTTATTCACACAGTAATCCCCTCCCCTTGAGTGTGGGCAGGGTCTGTAACTTGCTTCTAGCCAATAGACTGTGAAAAACACAACAGGATATATGTGAATATGAGTGTGTTATTAGATTGCGTGATTAGGTTACATGAGATTACAATGTTTGTATTGCTAGGAGACTTTTTTTTTGACCAGTTATTTTTTAAATTAATTTTTAAATTAATTTTTATTGGATTATGGTTGCATTACAATGCTGTGTTAGCCTTCACTGCACAACAAAATGGATCAGCCATACGCATACAGATATCCCCTCCCTTTTGGACTTCCATCCCATTTAGGTTACCGCAGTGCATTAGGTAGAGTTCGCTGTGCTTTACAATATGTTCCCATCAGTTGTTTATTTTATATACTGTATCAATAATGTATATGTGTCAATCCCAGTCTAGCAATTCCTCCCACCCTACCGCTTTCCCCCTTGGTATCCATACGTTTGTTCTACAAATGACCCAATTTCATTTGTATTGCTAGGAGACTTTTAGAGAAAGAGGCAGGCATGTTGAGAAGATCACATACCAAGAAACCGACAGTAGTATCCAGCCAATAGCCAGCAAAAGCCTGAGGCCCTCAGTCTGACGGTGTATAAGGAACTGAAGGCTTCCAACCACCTCAGGAGCTTGTCCCCAGCTGAACATCAGTTGAGACCTCAATTGGCACAAACACCTTGATGGCGGTTCTGAGAGATGCTAAAGCACAGGATCCTAAACCCTGCCAGGACTCCTAACCCAGAGAAACTTCTAGAGAAGAGTCTATGTTGTCTTAAGCCACTAAATTTACAGTAATATTATTATGCAGTAGATTACTAATACAGAACCATAGCTTGATTCACACAGAAAAAAATGAAGACAAGAAGACAATGGAACATCATTAAAGTGCTAAAAAGGAAAAAAAAACTTGCCAACCTAGAATGCTAAAAACACCATTTATACCTTCAATATAAGAAAAATGACATTTTCAGATAACCTAAAACTGAATTATCTTAAACATATCTGCACTACAATAAATCCAAGAAGTCCTCAGACTGAGGGAAATAACACCAGATACAACATTGTCCCTGAAGTAAGAAATGAAGAGCACTAGAGAGAGTATGTGGGTGGATATGAAAGATCTTGTTTTACTGTACACATATGCTTGTGTGTGTGTGTGTGTGCATGTGTGTGTATACATATGAGTATTGACAACATGAAGTAAAGAGAATCATAAAATCTTACTATGAGATTCATAACATATGAGAATAAAAGTCAAATGGTGGCAGATAGTAAATGGATTCAAACTACTGTATAACATGCAGAATGTTTATGATACACTACAATATTATTTGAGGGTGAACTATGATAACTTGAAGATGTTTACTGTAATCTTTAGAGCTGCAGACAAATATAGTACCTAGAGCCATACTGGCTATTGAAATGTAAATTTACATTAATTAAAACTTAATTAAGAATTCATCCATGCTACTTAACAACAAAAAGAAACAAAAAACCGAATACATATAAAACTGTAGATGAATGCAAACATAAATATTAAAATTATATAAATCTGTATCAAATTATATAAACAATGAAATTATATTGAGTCAAATAAACCTGTCATAAGATATCAAATATTATATAACATCATTTATATGAGGTTCCAAAACAAGAAACACGCATACATAGTCATAGAAATCTAAAAGCGTCTGCCTTTAAAACAAAATCTCTGCACTTTGTATGTAAATTGTACATGGGTTTTATAAAAAAATAATTTATCGCTAAAAATTTATTAGCAGAATATTATGTCTCAAAAAGTTTTCCTTTAATTCCTTGTCTGTGATTCAGTACCCTCAATAACAGAACAAAATTCTACATTATTTGTCCTAAGAAAAATTTGAAATAGGAAGATTTTTGCAACTGAATTTAGAACTCCTCTAGTTTCTTCAAGGATGACAACTTGTGATGTTCTCTTTACACGTGTCCTAAAATATTCTTGTGATAAGGAAGAACTGAACAGAGGATTTCTAATACTATGTAAGGTAAATCCATGGAGACAGAAAATAGATTAGCAGCTGCCTAATAGGGGTTGGGGGAAAGAATGGATAGAGATTAACTGTAAATAGATATGAGTGATCTCATTAGGATAATGAAAATATCCTAAAACTGGATTATGGTGATGATTGTACAACTTGGTAAACTTACTAAAAAATCACTGAACTGTACACTTCAAATGGGTGACTTTTATGGTATTTAAATTATACCTAAATAAAGTATAAAAATTGTTTAGAACTGTGTTTGAGTAGTGAAACTAACCAGCGTTTCTCTAAATTAAGATTTAGTTCCTCACACATGCAGATGTTGACACAAATGAGGAAAAAAAAAAACAGTTACTACTATAAAAGAACACATATTATTTCTGGCTGTTAAGAGATTAACAAATTTTGACAATTAAGTTAAAATAGATACTTACAGAAAGTTAAATATGAAACCACAACTTCCTTGCTAAAAGCAAGAGTGGGGAAAAAAAGCCCTCCAAACTGAAAGCTTAGAATGTTCTCCAAGGTATATATGGAGAGGTGCTCATCAATAACTTTTTCATATACTTTTTTTTCTTCACAAGTTAGAGGCACCGTGCTTCTCAATCTTAGAGAAGCAAGATGATGTGAAATGCCTGCTTTTCCCAACTATACTTACTTAAGACTTCAACTCAATTCATATAATACAATAAAATAAAAATACTTAGTTTGGCTAATCAGGGTTTTTCAACTTCAGTAGTATTGGGGGGTATATTAGTCCTGATTACTCAACTACTCTTTGTTGTGGGGACTGTACTATGGAGTAGAGTATGTTTAGCAGCATCCCTGGACTTTATCCACAAAAATAATAATAATTAGAAGGATGCATCCAGAAAGATAATCTTAACGAAAAAAAAATTTTTTTAATTATAGTGTTTATATTGCTTGTAGGTGTTGAGTAATTCCTAACACTTTTAGGATGGGGTTTATATTTGGGAGATAATGAGGGAAATGAGATACCCAAGGAGTTTAAGGGAGGCTTCACCTTTATTAGTAAGGTTATAATAAAGAAAAAAAGAGACCTAAAACAAATAAAATACAAATGTTTATAAACTGGGTGATGGGGACATTTGTTTTGGTTAAGCTAAACTCAAGTAATTTTCGATACATTTGACGATCTACCTATCTACCTACCTACCTGTTTGTGTAAATTAGCATATAATGATTAATAATAATAAACTGAGATTCATAGAATTACTTTCTATAGAGTCCTGGAAGATTTGGAGGGTATTTCTATTCTCCACCTTTGTTTACAGAATCAGGAAGAAGAGCAATCACAAAACGAAACTGTATCCCTAGAAGCTATAAGAGTCCTACGTACAACATAACAATGTTGCTATTTCACTACCATGTCAATATGGCTTTGTTTCTAAAATAATAGCCATCGTTCACCACATAACTACCATAGGGGAATGTTTAAAAATGCATGTTTAAAACATAATCCACTTAAAAAACTGGGGACTAATTATTCTTACTGTTGACACAGAATTATATGACAGTCAAGGTACAGGCAAATAATTATCTTCAATTTCTGAAAAAGGGCAGAAAACTCTTAGCAGATATTGTGATAATCCACTGTGTTTATTACATAGTTCAGTGTTATAGAAATTGAAAAAACTAGGTTATCAAATCATGTCCCTTCCAACAAAAATAACTCCATATGATAAAATACTGATAAAAAGAATTCTATTGGTAGTTATTCCTGTTCCCAGAAATTAGCACGATAAAGGGTTTACATTAAAATTGAGATAACAGAATCCCAGATTTTCTCCTTTTAATTTTACAGTTGAAAATCCCTTAGAGGTTGTTCAGCTCTTATTTTATAGATGTGGAAAATGAGATTCAAAAAGTTCAAGTTACTTCCTTCTCCAGGGCCACCCTGTGAGTTAGTCACATAGCTAAGTCTAGAACTCATATCTTCATCCTTCCATGTTCTTTCCACACTGCCAAAGTGAATCCCAGTCATATTATCTATTTTATAAAAGAATATTTTTATAACACAACATGATGGCTTAATCAGTAACTACATGGCTAATGTGTATTTCAGAACACATTAAGAGTATTAATGTCATTATTAGAAGAAAAGGCCTTTATTGCAGTTTAAGCTTTCATTTTTTTCCTCACTAACTGCATAACCCTAGTTCTTAAGGGGGGAAAAAAATCAGGTTCGGTCAGCAACTCATAACCAATGCAAACTCCATGACACCATCAATATGACAACCCCAAGGTCAAAAGACTAGATCATCTCATCAACCCATTCCCTGCAACTCAAGGAGGTCAATCACTAGGAACAATCAGCTAACCTACTCCCCACAAGAACTCTAACTGATTTAATGTTCCCAACATCTGTTGTCAACAAAGGAAAATAAAGGGAGCAGAGACTCGATTTGCATCCTTCTATTCTAAAGCATTCAAGACAAACATGAGAATAAACACACTTTATTCTCTGAACTGCTGGCATTTCTCTGTTTGCTTTTATCTGGTGTTTCATTTAGCTCAACAAATTTTACTTTCTTCTTTATCTCTTCCTTTGAGGCTCAGAATTCCAGAGCTTTTATAAAGAGCTACCTGGATAAGTCTTGCTAAGGACAGGAAAGCTAACACTGTTTTGACGCACTGATATAAAAAGTTGGTTCAGCACACAGTGATTTGACTAAACAACTTTCTAAAATTCTCTCCTCAAAGGATGCATGTATATTCCCATTGTTACTAAAAGAGATTGTGAATTGGTTTCATTTTTGTATTGGCTTAATGATGCTGGGCGAAAGCACTGAATTTGGAGCAAGACCACCTTAGGTTTGTATCCTAAATAAAGATTATTTACCTCTCTGGGCATACATTTGTCACAGGATAAGGATAACAATATCAATTATATCAGTTAGGATTATATTTAGCTGCTAGTGACAGAAATCCTAAAAGTAACAAAGGTTAAGCAAGACTGAAGTTTATTGTCTCTCAAAGCAAGTAGACCATGAGTGATATGGTGGTTATTTGTATCAAGGGACCAGAATCCTTCTGTCTTGTTATTCTGTCCTTCATGGCCACTATCTCCTAATTCAGGGAGGTAGCATTTTGATGTAGGGACAAGGAGGAAGAAAGGAATAAAGATGGAGAGGTAGAGAGTACACGGATGTTGACTCTAAAAAAAAGCAGATGTATGGCACAAAGGACTTATGTCCTGTTGGCCAGAATTATATATGTGGCCATACCTAGCTGCAGGGGAGGCTGGAAAATACAGTATCCATTCTAGATGTACATATGTGCAGCCAAAAAGTAAGGATTCTTTCACTGTAGTAAAAAAGAATAATATATTGGGAAACAACTAGCATCTTTATCCCACCTACCCTAGAAAAGATTGCTGGTTTTCCACAAACTACATTCCCAGGCCCCATGGCATTTAGATGTTACTATTTAACTATGCTCTCCCCATTGGGATAGCAAAAGTGATAAGTGCCATTTCTAGGCCTAGGTCTTTAAGATTATAAGTAGTCTTCCTCCTTATTCTTTTTGCACTTTGCACCTTTCCTTTGATCTACCTAAGACCTGAATTTTAAGGCATATGCCTTTCTACATAAATGAGGACAGTGTCCAAAGGAGATAGTCAAAGACTCAGTGTGTAATGAGTCAAAAAGGACAAACATTTGTCATAAAAGCCAAGGGAAGAGAGCTAACTTAAAGGAAAAAAAAAAAAAAAAAAGGAAGGAATTCGGTCCCTACACAGCCATGCAGAGTGAAAACATTTGCTGACATGGGCCACTTACCCAGAACTAGTACGTTAGAGAACATTCTATGTATTTTCCTATGTGTTAACTGCAGTTAAACCTGACTTTGAGTGAAATATTTACCTCACAGGAATGTTTCTAGAGATCAAGTGATGTGATGTCTGTAAAGTGCTGGCAGTGCCTGCCCATAGTAAGCACATTAAATAAACATACAAACCTACCTACATATATAATTATATTATAGAATATAATATTATAGAATTATAATTATATAATATTATAGAATTATAAAATTATTTTATGTATATTTATTATATGTAAGTGTATTATTATTATACGTATATCTAAGTGTGCATTCAACTATGTAAGTAGAAACAGCAATCTTCTGAAGTGTCACAAGGGTCCACCAATCTGCTCTGCGGCATGTGGAATCTTCCCGGACTGGGGCACGAACCCGTGTCCCCTGCATCAGCAGGCGGACTCTCAACCACTGCACCACCAGGGAAGCCCTAGAGTGAATTTCACATCAACCATGACATGTAGAATATGAATAATAACATCAAATATACTTTCCAAAATCTGGTGAAAACCCATGCATTACTGTTGCCTTGATAAAATAAGCTGAAGACTTACTTTGTTTATATTAACAAGATGGTATGTGGACCAGAACTACCTTAATCTTGTATGTATCAAGCACTCCCCTTATGAGCTCTCCAACACAGTACACAGAATAGGCCAACCCAACAATCAAAGAGGGGGATGAGGATGATGGAGTAGTATTCGGGGTTTGACTTCCCTGTAAAATTTATGTGCTTCTTCCTTCTAATCACAAAATTAATTCTCATAAATTTCTCATCTGATACAAAAATGTATCCAAACCATATTCATCACATGCCAGAGGGAAAGAAGCGAATTAGGAAAAGAGAAAGGCTGTATGTCCTGATAATAGAGTGTATGTAACTCAGGACAGCATCCTCAGTTCTGACTGTCTGCTCCAATGCCTAAAGCTATAATATTGGACATGTCTAGGCTCTTGGTTGAGCATGTAGCCCTGAATTCCAATTTTCTTCTCCCCATCCCAGGAAAACTGCTTCTTGCTTGTCCTCTGTGCTCAGTGCCACAAATCAGCAAATCCTCTGAGGAAAGAAAGCAGGTAAAAGTAGGTCCCAGTGCAAAGCATCCCCTGTCTTTCAGGTATCCTGGCCTCTCAAGTCCTGGGCTCCTTGTTGTTTTCTACTAACCTCAAACATAATTTTTTGCAGTTTATGTAGTTCTAGAAATATTTTGATGGGTAACTTAGTCCAATATATATGTCATCACACAAAGAAACACAAGTCAGTTTTGTATTGTGTCACAGCAAGCCTCCCAGGTGACTATCTCCTGATATTCTTACCCTTGTGCTGTCGCCTCTCATATTATTAATATATTAGGTTTGGTCGGTTGCAGCAACAGGATACAGCTAAAGTGACGATATAGCACTCCTGAGGCCAGGTTATATAGACCCTGTTCTGCCTCACTCCTGAATCCCTTGCTCTGGAGGGAGTCAGGGTCATGCTATGTGAAAAGGCCTATGGAAAGGACAAGCAGGGAGAAACTGAGTCCTCCACCAAGAGTCAGCAAGAAACTGAGGTCTCCTGCCCATAGCCTCATGAGTGAGTCATCTTGAAAATGCATCCTTCAGCCCAGGTCAAGCTTTTGAACCAAGGCAGTCTGAGCAGATAGCTTGACTGCCAACTCCCGAAAGACCCAAAGGCAGAAACAGCAGCTAAACTGCTTCTGCATTTCTGACCCTCAAAAGCTGCAGAACAAATGTGTGATGGTGCTTTTAAAATTTTTAGTTGTGGTAAAATACATATAACATAAAATTTAGCAGCTTAATCATTTTTAAGCATATAGTTCAGGAGAGTACATTCAACACTGCTGAGAAATCATTTGTGCAGGTATCAGGACAGAAGCGAGGTTGCTGGCTTAATGCAGCCAGGTTTAGAGTTAATTCTTATTCTGTTTAAGGGGCAAAATTCTTGTCCATAAATATAGTTCCACAAAGATTATCTATTTCTTATCATAGAATGCTATATGAATTCTGTCAGGTTGAATATTCTTGGTTGTCTGCTTCTCCCTCTCTGAATCTGTCTCTTTCTCTGTGTGTCTCTCTCTCTGTGTCTGTCTCTCGCTCACTCGTTCGCGCTCTCTCTCCTTTTTTAAATTAAAAGCAGGGGCTTTTATAATTAAAAGCTATTGAGCAAATTTTCAAGTCCAGCCAACTAAATCATAAAACAAACTGATTTTTCCCCCATTCCAATGTGATTAAACATAGAACTTGCTGCTGAAAGATTCTGTTGAGACTTCGGCATGAGGAGCAAGAAAGAAGGGGTGAAATAGGAAAGCTTCATCTCAACTTCCAAACATCTACACAAGTGAGACAAACCCTAGCCATATGTACTAAGCCAAACAAGATTTAGTTGCCTTCAATTATTCTTTTAAGGCTTTTAATTTAGGTACGCATTCTCACATGTCACAATTCTCTAGTCAGGAAATACTATTTTCTTATTTTTTTAATTGCTGTTTATAGATTTTTTAAGTCCTTTACTGCCTAACGTATCCATCCCTAACTTCTCCAAAGGCAGCTGCTCTCTGTAAAGCGCAATAATCTGGTATTTATTAATCATAATTGCTTATTTACCCCAGACTACCAATGGAAGAACTTCTCCCTGCAAAGTCAGCCATGTGATTAAATATGGAGAAAAAAATACAAAAAACTTTGATGAACTACAATGCTTACAGAACCAATCCTGATGTGAGGGACAGGAACAAGTAATTAGCTAGTAAATCACTTTATTATTCTTATTTGAAGGTCAATCTACTCCTCCTTTGTTTTTAGCCTTAGCTTTAGGATAAATTATCACTTTTCTGTCTTTTCTAGCTATCTCCTAGTTATAATCTCTGCCATTACATGGAGAGTCCAAAGAGATAATTACTAAAATGTTGGTCATATTTCCCCATCAACTATACTATTTTAAATATTTTAATAATTTAGCTGATTCACACTTTAAAAACTTATAAAATGTACTTGTATCTATGCTAATGACAAGAGGAAATCATACTTTTTCAGTCCACAATGTTGGAAGCTAAACATTGTGGAAGCATTTATATAGTTGTGGAAGCGTTCCAATTCTGTCACAAAACAGAAGCTGGTGTAGCTGCATTGAGACTCACATGAAGGAAAATTGCAAAACTTTTAAATATGAAAAGCAAGATAAAAATCTTTCTTAAATAAATAATATTGTCTAAATTATACATGTATTCTCCTTAAGATGACTTTTTAGGTATCCATAATGGATACTTTAAAAGTATCCAAAATGCCGAAGTGACATTATCCTTAGAGCCAGGGCATGTGCCTGTTAGAAACTGGGTGAGATAACGCCTAAAATTATGTATTAATGAAACTTGAGGCATAAAAAAGCTACCATTTTTACCAAAATAAAAGAACTAGACATGTGTATACCCACCCATGTATCACTGAGGAAGATTATCAGTTATCAAGAGAAAAGGAAAAGAAAAATATACTTGACAGGGGGATGAAACCACAATATACTGGATTGCATTACGTAATCCCCAGAGTCACACAAATGCCTTTTGATCAAGTTTTATGATTATTTGCACTCTTCCTAAGGTCCAGAACTTAGGCTATCGAGAGAATCTTAATTGTCAAAATGATCACGGCATTTGTACACCTGGTAGCTCCTGACCATCGGGACAGAACCTAACTGAGCCTCACCTCCTAACCACACAATACCTCTCTCACCTGCCTGCATGCTGCCTCTTTCCTGGGTTTTCCTTGTTAAACATGAGGAATAGGGGGCTGTAGAATCCTCCTGGGCACTGAAGCATATGCAGCTTTGAAGGGCAAGTAAGTTCACACCCATGTGTTGAACTTTTCAACCAATGGGAGATAGAATCCAGTGGATCCAGCAGACAAGTCTCTTCTCCTTTCTAATGAATTCTCTCCCTCCTTGCCCTGCCATAGACACACTTTCCAGGACACTACTGATAGGTGACTTATAAGGCTGCTCAGAGGCATGATCCCAAGGATGAAGTTATCCGTCACACTTAGCAGTGGCCAGACACAGAACATCTTCACGCTGACTCTTCTTCACTCCCCTTCTCCCACACTCCTACTCTAATTTTACTCCTTTAAAATAATAGCATGTTGGCCCTCTTCCACAAACTTTGCTTTTTCTAGACCTCAGATAAAAACAGTCAAATGTTGCATGTGGATGTGAGGTACAAATTCACACTATGAAGTGAGAGAAAATATTGCTGAGAAATTGACAAAATCTGGTATCAAACCATCGAAACTTCTATTGATCTGACTGAAATAAGAAGCTGTTCCTACAGAAACACTTTCATAGCCGAAGGCTCATGGGACTCCCAGAAAGGATAAAACTCTCAGCAGCTGTGAGCTCAAAAGAAAATAATTACAAACCACATGAAAAAATGAACTTCCATAAGTGATAGTAAATAATGCAAACATTCAGGAAAAGTACTTAAAATAATAGAGTACCTTGAAAGAATCTATTTAAAAATATGTTTAAAATAACTAAAGACATAAAATAAGGAATAGAAAACAAAATCAAGTAACCAAATAGTATTAACCAGAACAGGTACATTTTTATAAAGGAATCAAATAAAATTGCTATAAACGTAAAATAGAGTAATTGGCAATAAAAGCTCAGTGCATAAGTTAAAGAACAGATTACACAAAGCTAAAGAAAGAATTATTACACTGAATTCGGTGTCTCAAGACACTAAAATGGAGCACAGAAAATAAAAATATGATACCATTTAAAAAGTGGTTATTTTCCACAGGTGACAATCTAAAGGCCCAGTATATATGTATTAGGAATTTCAGAAGGAGAACGAAAAAGAGACTGTGGGATGTACAATGCTTGATGTGCCAATGAGTGAACAACTTTCCACAATTATATCACTGCAACTGCAAAATTATTTGGCTACCTTTCCACTTTAGAGCTCAAAACTAATGTTATTTGAAAAACTAAACTTGTTTTAACATTTTTAACAGGTTTGGTGTATTTCTTTGGCACTCATATTTAAAACCGCTAGATTTGTATTTCTCTGTCTATGGTGTTTTTTATTCACAAGGCATGACTTTCAGTTACCAGCCAGATATTCTTAACATCAGGTTTTTTTTTTCAACTGCCCAGCAAAGAACAATCCTTAATAGCCTTGGAATCACTCAGACCTCTTGACATACAACCTACAAAAGTGTATTTTACGGGCTTCCCTGGTGGTGCAGTGGTTGGGAGTCCGCCTGCCGTCTGCCGGTGCAGGGGACGCGGGTTTGTGCCCCCGTCTCAAAAAAAAAAAAAAAAAAAAAAAAAAAAAAGTATATTTTACAGAAGTATGTTGTCTCCTTACACAGAGTGAATTGTTTCCCACAGATACCTCTGCAAAATGAGTAGAATCAAAGGATTTACTCATAGTTCCACTGAAGTTAGAGAAGTACTAAAATATTTTGACAGAGTTGAATATTTTAAAAGTATTTTATTGTTACATATTTCACCCCAGGTGTGATTTTCTCTTCTTTGTATTTATCCCGCTTGGGATTTTTCTGATACTTTTGTCTCTGAGGGTCGATATTTCAATAACTTTGGGACACCTGGGGGCACTATGTCATTTTCTTTCTGTCCCCTCTCTCCACTCTCAGGCTAGAATTCCAATTACACGTATGCTAGATAACATTATACTGTTCCACACAGCATTGTTCATTTATTGTCCCCAAGTTTCTGCTCTCTATTCTACAGTCTGGGTAATTTCTATTGATTTTTCACTTCAGTACTAAAAACTTCTTTTTTTACAGTTTCCATGTCTTTGCTAAAATTTCCTATCTATTCACTTATTGTGTACATCTGTTTCTGCAAGTCCTTGAACATATTTATAGTATCTGTTTTGAAGTCCACATCTGATCATTGCAACAGTTGGGTCATCTCAGGGCCTATTTATATTGAACACTTTTTTTTGACAATGCATGAAACTTTCTTACTTCTTTACATGTCTTGAAAAACAACATTTTTTTAATGCTGAATATTGTGGATGATACATCATAAGGACTCTGGATTATGTTGTTTTCCTTCAGAGGGTGTTGACTTTTGATCTTCCTGTCAGAACAAAATTACTGACAGATGGTCTTGGTTTTACATTTTGTTGGTGCTAGTCTAATTTGTTTTTATTCTTGGAGTTTAGTCAGTAGTGTGGTTTTTACTGGTAAGGCGACGTGTCCTTTCTGGGGTCGTAACTGATGTCTGTGGTGCTCAGTCAGCAAGGTCCCCCCACGGTGGCTGGGGTGGAATTCCCATGGCCTCCAGCCCACACTTCCCCACCTTTAACATCACTGCTCAGCCCTCAGCTCTACAGCAGCTGCTCTCCGCCAGGCCTCTTGGAGGGGTGTCCTGTGTCTACTAGCTCGGCACTTGGTCAGTGACCCTCAGAGAACCCATCAAACATCTGGGCCCTGCTTCTCTGCACAGCTTCTTCCTGTAAACTTCCATTCCTTCCAAATTTCAGCTGCTTCGGCAGCCTAGAATTACTCTGTGCAGCAAGACCTCCTTGCTCTTCTGGGATTTAGCCCACTACACGGTATTCCGGAGAGTGTCCTCAAGTATTAAGTCTGGGAACATGTAGGGATCACCTCCCAAGGATCACTGTCTTGCATTGCCTGTGGTCTAATGCCTGAACAGAATTGTCTCATATACTTTTTGCATTTTATAGTTGCTTATGGCAAGAGAATAAGTTTGAAACCATTTACCCAAACATGGCCAGAAGTGAAGCTTCTATAGCATCGTGTTTAAGAACAAAAGCATGAACAAAAAACTTAAAAACAAATTAAATATTCATTAATATGTAATCAGTTAAACTATGCTACATACTTATCTTGAAACTCCATCTGCCTTTTAAAAGAACGATGACATGGAAAGATGTCTAAGACACACTGTTAAATTTTTTAAAAAGTGTTCACAAAACTGCCGTTCTCTTTATGTGTATATGCACGTGCATAGGTATGCAAAATGTAGGGGAAAAAAACTTCAAGGATAAACTCAAAACTGCAAATATACTGTCACTTCGAAGAGTATGACTGGAGATAGTAGTGTATGTGTGCTCTGTGCTTTAGTCTACATGTCTTTGTGGTATTTGGATCATTCACAAAGTGAAAATTCAATAATATTTTTTAAAAATAAAAACATTCAGAGAACTTTGTACTGGTAAATTGCTTGGGAATCACTGTCAACACTTTTTACTCTTGTTTTGTGAAATACCTGCTGTAACTTCAAGTTGAAAGCAACTGTAGTAAGGAAAGTGGAAACTGGACAAATTCACAAAAATATGATTATTTTGCTGGCACTGCCTTGCTTTCTTTTAGTCTTGACACCAATCTGTGCAGCGGCTCCCCTCTCCCTCTCTGTTGTCAAGTGCTGCATGCCTGAAATGCTCCTTCTTTCCTATTACTGGAAACCGACACGAAGGGTCCACCGTCTCCTGTGTATCTGACATGCCAATTTAGAGGGAAGATTTGAGGGATGAACACTTGACACAATTTATTTATTTTCAACTTGTGAGACTCAGAGTCTCCCCCAGGCCCAGGTTTGAATATTTGAGAACTACTCTGATGTCTTTCAACATCTTGACAAACGTGAGGATTCAGAACATGCCAGAAATATGTCAAATGGAATCAGTCTCTCTGTCTCCGGGAATGATGGACACTGTCTTTTAGGATCAGTTCCCAAAGACCGACTCACTCAAAATCGGCTAGTTCAAACAAGAATTCTTTTCCTAAGAGTTCAGAAATTCATGGGAACTGGAAATGACACACAGGTCAGCCAATCATTTCTCCTCCTTCTACTTTTCTCCCCAACACGATTCTCTATAAAATTAGTCACACTCATAATTAAGAGATGCCCTAGTTAAACTCTGGGAAATAAATAACACAGTCATGGGTAAATATTTCTACTAAAAATGTATGCTGTATATTCCAATTTCACTTAACCTCATAAATGTATTAACCATTTAATAATCCAGAATAAATCTGTCAGAATTTCTAGAATCTGGAGAGAGATTTCCTTAATTCCAGTCCTGGCTATGTCCACCATTGGCCCTGCAATTTTGGTGAAGTTACTTAACTTTTCTGTGTTTCTCTGTTTCTCATCAGTAAGGTGGGGATCATGAGAATGCCTTTATCATACTTGTTTGAGAATTAAGCAACTTGTGTTTAAAAGTACACAGGACATAATAAAGACTCAATATGTGGTAATTATCATCATCACCATCGCCACCATTTTTATAGTCATCGTAATTAATATCATCTCCTGAATGCTTATTTTACTCTCTCTTGTAAACCAGTAATGGTTTTCCATGAACTTATTTCTTTTCTTTTGGCTTTAAGGATTTTACTTTCTCTGAGCTGTGCTACGCCAATACTAACTGCTTAGTTTTGACACATGAATAATGGCTGTAATGTTAAAAGAATAAGCCCCGAACTCAAAGCAAGCACTCAGGGCATTTTAATTGAGTTTACCCCCACTCATATGGACTCATCACGCAATAGTTTACCAATGCTTAAATGGTACAGTGGGTGCTCATCAAGTACTTATTCAATGAATGATGATTTTATGAGGAAAAAAATATACATAATTTCCGGGCTTCCCTGGTGGCGCAGTGGTTGAGAGTCCGCCTGCCGATGCAGGGGACACGGGTTCGTGCCCCAGTCCTGGAAGATCCCACATGCCGCAGAGCTGCTGGGCCCATGAGCCATGGCCGCTGAGCCTGCGCATCCGGAGCCTGTGCTCCACGACGGGAGAGGCCGCAACAGTGAGAGGCCCGCGTTCCGCAAAAAATAAATAAATAAATAAATAAATAAAAATAAATATATATATATATAATTTCCATTCGATATTACTGAGGCAATAAGATCAACTGAACAGATTGAGAACTTTATGTCTGTCTGTCTGTGTGTCTCTCTTTCTCTCCCTCTTTCTCTCAATATATGTATACAGAAAACATATCCCCCTACAACTGGGTCACTAGGCAAGGCCTTGATGCTTTACATCCTGTTCTCTAGAAAGCACTCTTCACTAGCAGAAGGAGCTCCAATCCCTAGTGCCAAGAAAGAACTGAAATTCAGATGCCTGGATCCATCCCACTATACCTATACTACTCGTACTTCCAAAGTGGTAGGACTAACTAATCCCATGTTCCTCTACTAACTTTTCTGACTTCCTTTCTGCTAGATATTCATTTTAAACTGACTCCATTAATTCGGGATGAAGAAAAGCATCTGAGGCATGAGACAATGTGATTTTGTCCCACACAATCCCCTTCCCAGGGTAATGCACAGAGACGTGAATTAAGACAGCATGTTGCTATGGGGAAACCTGAGGGAAATGTATTAAAGGCTGAGGCAACACTATGGTTGATGTATTTAAGGAACAAGAACCTAGTGCTGCTGAAGAGAAAAGAATGAGGAAAAGAATGGCCTGAAATGAGGTCAGGAAAAGCAGCCAGAGGCCAGATTACACAGGGTGTTGAAGGTTCTGTCAGACTTGGATTTTACTCTGAATGAGGTGGGAAGCCATTGAAGGGGGTCCCAATAGGGTGAGAGATATTATCACTTCTGCTTTAAGATCTTTCTGTTGTGTGTGAAATGAGCTGAAGTGACCTGAGAGTAGAAGAAAGAAGATTAGAAAGCTGTGGAGGGCATCTACTCTTCTGTTTCCTTGTTTTATGGCTATTAACACCCATCACACTTCCTAATCTTTATTAAAATAATCATGAGGTCAAGGACAACGTCAGACTGCTTTTTTACCCATTGTAGTACTTACCATATTCCTTGATTTCTCAAAATATTTCTTGAAAGAATAAGAGTTATGAGAACAACTGGATTCCCATAGTTTTTGGTGTATTTAATGAGGCAATTTTTAATTATTGTTTTAAACAAATTTTCCATCATTTTGAATAAAACATCTTCCAAAAGTAGAGATTTGGCAAAGCAACGTAGATTATCACCATTGCATTACAGCAGTATAAAGAGGAATATTTATTAAATGGCCAATTGAACACATGGTTCTGTAGAGAAATACTCTTTCATTATCCATGTTGGCACTCTTTCATCAGCACTATATTTACATCAGACTAACAGGATTCTGTAAAGCTTCCAATGAACTAAATTTGCATATTTGACATGCATATGCTTTGTAAAATCTGCATAGTATTTAAATCATTACATAATCTTGCACAATAGAGATGAGTGACAAGAAACACAAGCAACCTCTCAACTTTCTTTCCTCTGCTCAAAATGTACTTCATTCCTTCGTAAAAAAGAAGAAACCCAGCTTCATCTATCATTTCCGAATTGATATGCATAACTTCGGCTTATCCTACCTTCTGCTTGTAAATCTCCATGCAGTGAGAAAGGGACACAACACAAGCCTGATGATTATAAACAGTACTAAATAACTTGAAGCTGCAGACCCTACAGTGTCATGGAAGGGTGGCACATTGAATATTAGATGGTCTAAAGAGACCCACAGGGGAAATGATGCAATTTGGATTGTTAAAATTATGTAAGCTTCTGCTTTCCTTCCTTTTGATTAACTCCCCACATGACACACACATCATTATGCTCCTCTAAAATCTAGAAAGTAAAAAGAGATGAGAAATTAACCAACTGAACTTTATAATGAAAAATTCTGGGAGTCTCTCAGATCCTATAACTTATTTATTCTTTATCTTTCACAGCATTATAAAAGTATCCATTGGCTATCTACTGTTTGATCATCTTTTCCCTCTTTGATGCAAAGTCCAGCAAAACAAATTTTTAAAGCCTGAAAATTAATCACAGTCTTATAAAGAAATTCCAGGAAGCAGGGAGGTTTTCCTGTTTCTTTGAAAAGGCTAACTTCAAATAAATTTATTTAATCTCTCTCTCCTAGATTTCTTATCTCATCTTGACCCAATTACATAAATAGGAAAACCAATGGACTTGATATTCTTCAACATTGTATTTTTTAAATAGTTACCATAAGACAACAATTCCCATTTAAATATTATTGGTGGATATTAACTCTCCTCTGTAAATACAATGTTTGGGAATCACATTACTGTTCTAGTTACTACTGCTGTGTAACATACCACCCCAAAACAATGACATTTTTAAACAATTAAGTTCATGGATTCTGCATATCTGTAATGAATAGAGAGTACAGCAGGAACAAGTTGTATCTGTCCCATATCTGAAGTGAGAAAGATGCAAACGCTAAGGTGACTCAAACATAGGGGTCTGGTGTTATGTAAACATGTCTGATGGTTGATGCTGGCTGTTAGCTGGGACCAAAGCTGGGACATTTCCTGTGGCCTCTTCATGAGACCTGAATTTCCTCATAGTGTGGTCCCCTCAAGATAGTCCTTATAGGGCTTCCCTGGTGGTGCAGTGGTTGAGTGTCCGCCTGCTGATGCAGGGGACATGGGTTCGTGCCCCGGTCCGGGAGGATCCCACATGCCGCGGAGTGGCTGGGCCCGTGGGCCATGGCCGCTGAGCCTGCGCGTCCGGAGCCTGTGCTCCACAATGGGAGAGGCCACAACAGTGAGAGGTCCGTGTACCGCAAAAAAAAAAAAAAAAAAAAAAAAAAGATAGTCCTTATATCATGGCTCAGGGCTCCAAAGGTAAGTTTCCCAGATAACAAAACAGAAATTGTATTGTTTTGTCTGACCAGGTCTTAGAAGTCATCTTGTAAGCCAGCCCAGATCCAAGGAGAGTGTAATTAGGGACCACTTCTGGATGACAGAGTGGTAAAGTTCAAAAGAGCACAAGGAATGGGAAATATTATACAGCCACATTTGGGGAATATTATCTACTTCAGCTACTTTTACTTTCTTATGTCCACTGGGAGGTACTTAAATGAAGGTCTTATACAAGCAACAATAGTAACCAGAGCAGGCAACCTGTGCTTATTATGTTAAAGTGAGTTCTCCCTCTTCATTTCTGGCTGAGAACTCAAATATGGGAAGCAAGAATATTTTGTACCCATATATTCTAAAGAGATTTGGGAGACTACCTACAGCAGACTTGCTAAGTAGTAAATACACACTAGTTTTTACC
Source organism: Neophocaena asiaeorientalis asiaeorientalis (assembly GCF_003031525.2). Taxonomy (NCBI): domain Eukaryota; kingdom Metazoa; phylum Chordata; class Mammalia; order Artiodactyla; family Phocoenidae; genus Neophocaena; species Neophocaena asiaeorientalis. The sequence goes on along the minus strand of NW_020173929.1, from coordinate 5,397,910 downwards.
AATTTCAGTTCATATATCACCTCCAAAATGAGGCCTCCGGACACTTACAAGTTTCTCAGACTAGTGGAGCGGGGTATGGTAGCTAGACCTCCATCCTACTGATTCCTACTTAGTCTAAGCCACACACTCTCTCACTTCATCCACTTTACCAGTCTCCTAACTCATCTCCTCACACCTCCATTTGCCTCACTCCAACGTCTCCATCACAGCATAGAGCATATTTTAAGGAAATCTAATCAACTCGCTCTTCTGCTTAAAGTCCTTCAGTGGCTTTCCAGTAGTTGGCCCATCTCTACCGGGGCCCTGCCTTTGTTTCACCTGCTTGTGATTCATTTCTCAATCTCCAGCAGCATCTCTAGAGCTTCTGGAACAGGTACCCCACTTGACATCTGTTCTCAATTCCCATCACCCTCTGGAACTACAATTTTTCTTAGGTTCCACAACTTTGGATGTGTTTTCCCTTCTACCCAATATCTCCCCCGATTTTATCACCTTGATACAACGGTTGGTTTTCTCCAACACTGCTATGAGTTCCTTCGGCACCCTGTATATTTCTTGTCCTAACACTCATCAGACCTTATGGAAATTACCTGCTTCCTATCTGTTTTTTCCTCCAGAATGTAAATGCCATGAAAATAGTGGCTATGCCTACCTTGACTGCCACATAACACCTAGAACAGTGCCCAGCACAAAATAAGAACTCAATAAGTAGTTGCTAAAAGAATAAATTTTAAAAAACAATCTTCAACTTGTTTTTCAATGTCTTGACAGTGCATTGGCAGAATTTCCAACATACATTTTTACATCATTATATGCTTTTAGGCTGTTTTTCTCCTCTTTTTAAAAAGCTTTATATAATATATAAATAGAAAAATTAAAATAAAGCACTAAGGCAAATCCTGTTGAGAGTAATTCCACATATTTTCATGGATACCAAGATAAATGTTATCACTTGTTCAGGTATATAGTTTCCTTATCCATTCTGTTCTATAGTCTTATCAGCCTTTTGCTTTGGAAATGCTTCGTCTCCATTGTACCTATGCTTGTTTAGATCTGTTAAGTTTCTGATTTCTAACTTTTTTTGTACAATCATATATTTCAGGCTCTTGCTTCTTTCTCCTGTGCACGTACACACTTCCTCTCACTGCTGCCCCTCCCTCCTTCCCTTCCTGACTTGCAATCTTTAGAACTGAGTGTGAGTCTGTATCTTACAGCAGGATTACAAATGAAACAAGCTGAGCTGATATTGTAGCATGAAGGTAATTTTATGTTTCTCCAGGGTGATGAAAACTACATCTTGAAAATTTCTTAAAGCAAAAGGGCAAATGATGGGCATACAAAAGGAGTAAAATATCAAGATATGTAACTTCTAATGCATTTGCGGATGGGCACTATTTCCTTAGAGTTTAGTAGAAAGCCATGCTTCATTTGGTCTACAGAACAATCCTTCAGAATCCAGGATTCTATCAGAGGCATGGTCATTACCTTAGTGGATGGGAAGGTCAGAAAGAGCATCACACCTGGACACTTCATCAGGAACCTAGATTATGGCATCTGAGAGTATAAAAGCAAGTGCGTCTTTCTTTCACCCGAGCAAAACCATTTATGATTGAGAGAAAGGGAGTACCTGTAGGTTCGGAATGCGTGAGGAAGAAACTTGACTTTATCAAATTCTTTTAAGACAGAAGTTTAATAATAAGAGCATGTCATATGGATTCAAAGCAGTATCATTCAGTCAAATGTTCTCCCACAATCAGAAGAAAAAAACCCAGCTACAATAAAAGCATTACAGTACTACCCATTTGAAGTAACCCAAACTTTCTCCATTTATTAAAGAGATTTCCAATTCTTAATAACATCCTTTGGAATGATTAGTTCCTAGGGGGAGGGGGGGTAGATGTTAATAAGCAAGATTCCACATTAAGCTATTTGTTTATAAATTTCGTGAGAAACTCTGGTTAATTCCCTTTAGTTGTTGTGGAGATCACAGCTAATATATACTTGGTAAAAGAGAATGAGGAAAATACTTCTATAAACAATTCTTTGGCACAAGTAAAAGCACTCATTAATTAATACTGCAGGCACAAAAGCGCTTCTAATTCAACTTTTCTATGATTCTATAATGCATAAGCTATAAGGCACAGAAAAAAATTTTAATATATTGGAAAAGAAAAATGGCTTCTGTTTTGAACTTGTGGATATTTTTCTAGGGCCTTTCCTCAATAATTTTAAAAATTTTACTTATGCATACATAAATGCATGGAGACGTATTATCTTCATGTGTACATAATGCATGTACATCATGCATGGATATGTATTATCTCCGTGTACACGTGTGTACACTGAGATAATTTTTTTAATTTGTAGATTCCTTAGTAACACCCCTTTCCCCAAGATTCTGATCCAAGTTATCTAGTATACAACCTATGATCTGTGTTTTTAAAATATCCACTGGAGGACTCTGGAAATCCTTAGGGTAGATAACCATTGCTCTAAACAATGTAACCTCTCTCTTTTAGGCCAATCACTCCCATAGCTGTACTGTCGTCTCTGTGTGGATGATTTTGTTACTGAACCAGGTCCTTGGACACTTTAATCAATAGAAATTGGTAAGAGGCCAGACAAGGAGTTCAGGCAAGGCTTTATTGAGGACTCGTGCTGCAGCACCAGGGAGCTAGAACAAGTAACAGGCTCCCTTGCTTGCTCTCTGAGGGCAGGCTGATTCCTTAAATGGGGTGAGGGTAGGAGCAGATCGATGGGTCAGGCTGGAGGGATGGCTTACGTAGCCTGCCCACCCCCTTGGTGGTGGTGTGTGCAGGGATCATGTGCGGTATCCTGCTTTTTCTCCCAGCACCTCAGAAGTGGTCATTGGTTTGTAGCATTTTTGTACCTTATTGTTCATAATCTTCCCCAACTGCGCATGCATGCAGGTATTTTTAGTCCCTTATAGCTTCTTTGTATTCTGAAACATTTGTCTAGGTGCAAGCACTCCAGTAAAGCATCCCAGGTCATCTCAATTTCACATGTGTATTTCTCATTTTGATTTCTCAGTAGAGATTTAGATCAGCAGTTCTAGCTCCACATTGTATTTTTCCACGCAGATGGCTTCCTGAACCCAACTTCATGTTCAAAAAAACATCCATGAGAGGGCATTAAAGGAGACACACAGCTAAAAGAGAAGTCTGTGGTCAATGAATATTTCAATGTTGTTTTACCCTCATTTCACATTAGTCTGTTTGCTTTGTGTTTATAGCACTCTCTAAGATCTGGCTTTCATCCTGTCTGGTGATGACTCACACTATTTCTTTTTTTTTTAATCTAAAGATGGTTTCAAGTCTTTTCATTCTAACCTGTGTATATTCATAGAGTTGGATTCTTTTATTTCCCTGTATTTTTCTAAGAAGGTTTTAAATATTGATACTGGACATTGGAAATTATATTTATGTGATTGATCAATATCATTACTGACAAAACATCAGAGTTTCCTAACCTTAAAGAGGGCTTTAAAATAGTAATCCAGGGCTAATGAGGTTAGTAATTATGACCCCAGGGGAATTCGAACTTCAAACTGTAAACAAAGATTTCAGTTGCAGGTTCACCCTTTCTCTTAATAATATGCAGCTGCTGACTATGGTGATACATGTAAGAAAGCAAAGCCTTAATAAGGAAGGTCGAAGAAAATATGTCACAATGTGGAAAAGATCTTAACAAATAAAAATCTTTGTAAAAATGAATCATTTGAGCTTCACTCAAAACGTTACCCTGTCTACACCTATGATATTTAAACATGAATTTTCCAATGATCCTGCAAGCCAGCTGTTACAACTTCCATCCCAAGAAATCCATAAGTACCAAGGTGATGATTAGGAAGGAGCTCAGTACCTTCTATCTAGACTGCATCATTCTTCAAGACCCCTTTCAAACACATCTTCTCCATAATATCTCATATGATTCCATAAACCAGATATGATATTCATCCCTCTGAACCACACCACAAAGAAATAAAAGTTTTAGCACTTATTTTATGGTGTTTCATATTATCATTGTGTAGCATCTTGTTCTGTTTTTGAGGCACTATTTCCTTCAATATTTCAAGATCTGGTTCACGTAGTAGGTACTATAATAACCAAGTCGCATAATAGGTACTTAAATAGACAAGTTAATTGAACCACTTTCACCACTACTCAATCTGTGTCTTTCCAATCTCTTCAATTTAGAAACACATGGACCTTTGTCAGTTTCAGTAGCAGAATCAATTTCATTTGTGAAAATAATAAGTGGTGAAAGCAATGTTAGAAGAAGGTAAGAGAGCAGTATTATGGAAAATTCTTGCTATTCTTGGCCTACAGACCACGGATCAAGTTGGTGCTTCAGTGTGCTATCTCTCTTTTATTGCTGCCTCTGCTACTGTCATAGCCACACCAGAAACACTTTAAATCAGTTTCTGAGTGCTGGTTGATATTTCCATTTCAAGTATAGAACTGAGTTCTCAGAGATGCTGTCCAGTTTGCAGCAAGATCAGTCCTCATGGGAATCTTTCCCAGCCCTGATCAAGAAATGAGGAGAAACAAGTCTGAGCGATAGAGAAACAAGTAGAATCAGTTGCTCATTCTACTGACTCGTTTCTTCTTTCTTATTCCGACCCTTACCAGACACTCTTTCCAAATGTTTTCCTGCTGTGGAATTGCAGTCTACACAGCAGTACTTCTCTCCTTTTTCATTAGAACTTTGGTTGTTTGAGGTATTCTTCTGTCATAAGGTACTTGGTAAAGCATTTTAGAACAGACAGAGATTATGATTGCAAATTCTGGTATCAAGAAGGCAAATAACAGTAACAGAATATATCAATAATTACATGATCTAAGCATTTATATATATGTGTGTGTGTATTCTTTTATCCTTAAAACATCTCCATGTGCTAGATACTAGTATTTTCTACATTTTACAGATGAGGAAATCAAAGCACACATTAGTTAAGGAACTTGCCCAATGTCACAAAACTGCCAAAGAGAAGGGCTGAGATATATATGGAAGCTCTCAGGCTCCCACGTCTGTGCTCTTTAATAGTGAGTTATTTCTTTTATAAAAACCCACTCAATGAATCTCTTTTATTTATTATTTTTGGGAAATAAGCTCTAGTGACAAAAGACCAAGGCTATGTCACTCATGTTATGCAGCCCAGGCCCCAGGGCCAGAACCTGGTTTCAACCATGCAGGTTAACTGTGTTTTATCAACAGGATGCCACAAAGGCCCACAATAAACCAGACTGAAAAGGCCAGATCCACAACAGGGGGGAAGCAGGCTAAAGGTCACCACCTGCCTTGATTTATCTCTGTGTTTCCATACCAACCCCTGAGAACTGAAGGACACTTGCCCTGATTTATCTCTGTGTTTGTTTCTAAAGTACCTGGTGTTTGGCAGAGATGCTTCACAGGTGTACTTTGAGAGATACATGCTTTGAGAGATATACAGTGGTCAACATCCCTGAACCGGCTAGAGGTGCCCAAAAGCTACCTTTGCTTCATTACCATGCTAAGCTCCCTGCCCAAAGGGGAGATTTGTACTCTGCTAGGCACAATTTGTGCCCGGTGCAAGGGAGACTGAGAAATTGCACATGTGCCAGCTGTTCCTGGAAATCTCTGCCTTTTCCCCAGTTTCTGATGATACACCTACCTCTTGCCCCTTAAAAGTTCCCCACTTTTCCTCCCTTCTGAGAGCAGATGCCTTTAGAGTATGAGCCCCCCTTCTCCATTCTCTGGCCATTGAAAAACTCCTGACTTGATATGCACCAAACATAGCTGCATCATTGGCAGCGCGAATCTGAGCAGGAAAGAACTCCCTGACTGAGCCAGGGGGGGCTTCAGTTCTGCTAGGGCCCCAAGAGAGGGGCCTCACAACTAATTGGGTAACAGCTAGATCTTTGCTCCATACTTCCTAGTTGCTCAGTGACTTTGAAGAAGATTGGTAATCTTTTCAGTCTCACTGCCCATGCAAAATGAACAGAATCATAGCTACCTACTGCTTCTAAATTGTTGTGAAAATTATATTAGATAATTAGTATGAAAACACCAAGCCCAATTAGACAAAAATATTCAATAAAATTGAGCTTTCTTTCTCTCTTCATTTGAAAATTTTCACAATAAAGAAAAGGAAACTTGTTTCCACTTTAAGAACGATGGTTTCCTACCTTTATATTGTAAGAATTGCAAATCTATGTAAGTACACAAAGCCAAATTTTCTGTGAGAATAAGTTAAGGACTGTCAGATTGATAGGAAAATACTACTTGCATTTCACAGAATCTTAAGATACCACTGATAGCAGGAAGCACCATTATTTATGTATTGAAAGAAAAAAAAACTGCTGTTAATTAATCTATGATGATGCTTTATTGTCACTGACTGGTTATTTGTATGTATTAAAATCCTCTTTTAATCTGAAATATTTATATCTACCCCACCTACATTCCATTGGCCATCATTCATAAAGCTTCATGTAATAGCAAAGGAGGATGGCAAATGCAGGGCAACACATGGACCTCTCATCAGCTGTCACCATGGGCATCCACTTCAATCCATCATTTTCTGGAAAAGCAACTACCTCAAAGTCACTCAGCTAAATAAGTGCCAAGAATGGGACTATATCGAATGATCCATGACCTCAAGTATGCATGAGCTATCTCGGTAGTCTATAATGGCCCCAAACCAGATATAGAAAGGCCAAAACCTAAGCTTCTGAGAGCATCTTTTATGGACTGGAAAAAAAATCCGACAATATAATGTTATGAGGTCTTAAAACCAAGCAGAACCCTGCGCACTACCCCTCCCCCCAAGCACAAAGCCCTCTCTATGTCCCCTGCCTCTTGTGTGTAGAAAAACGAAAGTCTCCCAGGCCTCCACTGGGTCACAAAAGAGCAGGCTCAAGCACTTGACGATTAGGACAATAGAGTCACAGAATCTTTCAGTCTGATGCACATTCCTAAGTTGTTTTACAGATACTATAACTGCCATCAGAGGGGAAAAGCTAACTGCACGATGACCAGACTGTAGCCATGACATAAACTGCTCCATCTTGAGCAGTACTGAATCTACGGATAGCACAATTCCAAGAACTGGCCTTAGGAGAATGGGATTAACACGACTGCTCATAATAATCTATATCTTTGTGGGCATCAAAATAATTGTGGCTTGTTCTGCCCATATATGTAAGCGGGCAACTAAAATTGTCAGCCAAGAGACGATACAGACCTATGTTGACATCTTCCACTCTAAGAATACGGTGCCCTATGTCAGCATGAAGAAGTTACAGAAGACGGACCTTCACCCACAATCCCATAGAAATGGAATGATGTTTGGCAGTGGGGATGTGTAAGCATCTCTTTGTAGGAAGCAGCTCTCTGCAGGAGGCCTTCTGTCTCATCATTTAACTGACCTTTACAACAGATGCCCCCATGCTTAACTATCCTCTGGCCCAAGCACATTGTTCAAATCTTTGGTCACACAAGCCTCACCTAACCTGTTGATTCTTTTCTTTCATTAAAGAAGTAAAAATGAAGAAAAAGTAATTAACAGAAGACTAGATCATTTCCCTAGCTTCCCCTTCAGTAATCTTGTGAGCAGATGGTATAAACAAGAGAGCATCTAAAGATCACAAGGAATCGACAAGACTGCATGCAGTGAGGGATGGCGAAGAGTCTGACCCGCTACCTCAATGATGAACTGAGATCACTTCCCCTTTTTCCCTTTAAAAACTTTCATGGTTGAGAATTTTCCAGAGTTGGTTCTGGGACATGAGTCTGCCTTCTCCCCAGGTTGCCAGACTCCTGAGTAAAAGCAAGCTTTCCTTTTCCAACCAACACTTGCCTCTCAAGTATGCGCTTTCAAGCGTCTGGGAGTCATTCGTTCTTTATTTCTTTTACTTCCACATCTGATCCATTAGCAAGCTGTGCCACCTCTTCGGGGAACTCTTTATAGACCAAATCACTTAACTGTAACAATACTCTACTCCCAGCCCTGGACATCCTCCATCCTTTTTTAATTTTCTACATAGAATGTATTATCACCTAAAATGCTATATGACCAACTTATGTATTTGGTTTGTGTGTTCCATCTTCAATTTAGCAAGCCCCTCCACGGCCCTGATAGAAGATAAGCTCCATGAACAGTTTTACTGTGATAGTTTTTTTCTATTTAGTTGTGATTTGTTTGTGATAGTTTCTTCTAGCTGTGATTTGTTCAGTTCCCTATATTCAGGCCATGGAATGCGGCCTAGGACATAGGAAGTAATCAATAAATATTTGTTGAATTAACAAATTAATCATGCCACTTAATTATTGAATAAACAACAGAATAATCTTTATTTCAAATCTGTTTGGATAAAGCCCTTTTTCAGATAAAAGAACAAACAAAATAAAGTGCACCAAGAACTTTTCTCTTATACATTCCTAAAATTCTGTCTTTTCTTCCACTTTAATGGCAAAATAATAGTAACATTTTCTCACTTTGGAAATAGGTAAAAGCATGTCTCGGAGTCTGTTGTTTCATACTGAAACAACCCCACCTTGTGGAATGAAGGGTAAATTTGCTGAAGGCTCAAATATCCTGGCAGCATTTTTGCAACTACAGATATACAAGGCATTGTGTAACTTTGGCTTTTTAAAGTCTCTGCTGATTTCTAAATGTGTCATAATTGCAGTGGGTAGAGGTGCAGGAGACACAGGCTGTTTACTGTTCCAATTGAGCCACTCCCTACAGTGTTGTTTGAACAGCAGCTCTAAGTGGTTTTCTTTTTTGGATTTAAAAAGAAAATATTCCTTTGCTTCATAATTGTGCCAGAATACTGATATTTGTTCTAGTTTGTTTCCCTAGAGGAATACCACACTTTCTCATAAAATGTATGTACCTTTTAAGAGGTATAACTCTACAATTATAGAGCAAACCACAGAGTGATACAGCTAACCAAGATATAAAGTTCTGGATTGACTAGGGATATCACCTATTATATCCTGGGGCAATTCTGACTAACTAGACACTTTTACTAAGAAATACGATTTTCTGGATTATATTGTACCCTGAGCAGTACAAGTTCCAATTTAACCTAAAAGTATTCTAAGGAAATAGCTGTTATTCCATTTGAAGAATGAACTATGGGAAGTGACACATTAAAAATAAAACTTTAAAAAAATAAATAAATAAATAAAACTTTTGATTTAAATGAATAATACCACTGTGTATTGTTCACTCAAAATTATGTTTTGGTTAGAAGCAATTTACTTTATTTTTAGTAAATGAAAAAAATTCATGCACAGGATGTTACTGTGAGTTTTTGAAATAATTCTCCCTTCAAATTTTTACTTTGATATTTGCAAGTAAATTCTCCAAGAATTAAATTTATCCAAACTTCAAATACCTTAAAAAATATATTCTAATTTTCCATGTCACCCCTATTAATGTCATACAAAAGTAATTTTATATAGTTAAATGTTCATATTCAGTTTACATTTTAGTCTTCCCCTTAATATTTACAGTAAATATTTTTGGCACTGTAAGCAGTCTTTATTTCTAAGTAAAATTTCTTTATTTTTAATTATTGTATATAACGATTCCTCCATTTAAAAACCATTTCTAATTTCTTACTACTATAATAAGAGCATAAGTTATTACCATTTTTATGATTGTATTTTTCTTTACAAAAGTTAATGAATAAAACTAAAGAAAGAATAGAATAAACACATATCATACTTAAACCCAGCATCCATGCATCAGAACATCAGGGATACTAGAGATTAGGCTTTTCCCACTAACAACCCAGTCCCAATAAATTCTCTGCAAGTCTGTTAAATAGAAAGACAGATTTTTTTTTCTCCTTGTCAGTGATTGTAGATCAAATTACAATTTTAAGGGCCATTACAGCTAAGCTACTCTCTTCCTTCAGGATGGTAAGAAGTAGTGAAATCTCAAGAGTAAAGGATCTAACATTGTAAATCAACTATACTTCAATAAAATACTTTTTTTGAAAAAAGAGTAAGGGGTCTAGAGTAGACTTCCCATACCCATCAACACTAAGGTGGATTGCTGAACAGATCACATAGTGTATGTAAAGCGTTTTGAACTATGCCTGGCACACAGCAAGCATTCAATAAATGTTAGCTGTTACTATTACATTTTTTTACATCTATTTCTATTCAAAAGTAGAACTATTCTCCTTGGACACCTTATTCATTTTCGAAAGTTATATATTATTGTTTCCTGATTTTGGAGCACCAAGAGATTTTGCAAAGAACATCTTCTCCAAAAGAGGCAGACATAGCTGGGGCTAGAATTCAGTCCTGGAAACATTGTTTGTCTTTCCACCTGCTGTCAATGAAAACATGAAATAGATTCATTAATCCTGAACTACAATAAGTTCCAAATTGTAGAATCTGAAAGACTACCATTGGATTTTTACATTTCGGGTAAAATTATGACCTAATCTTATAGTCTAGAGGCGAAAAAAAAAAAACATATCAAAAGACTGCTTAAATGCAAATTTGAGATTATTATAATTTCTAAGAAAATGAATTATAAGGTCTTAGTCATAAAATGGTACTAGTATAACCTTCAGAATCCATAACTCTTCAAGCTTCATTTAATAGAGTTGAACATTGTTAATTTCACAGTGACAGCAGGCTCTTTCCCCTGTGGTGAGTGAGCAAAGATGGTAAAAGTCAATCAAGAATCCAGGATCACAATGCGGGTTCTATTAATTTACTTTCATGGTATGTTTTAGTTATTTTTAAAGCTCTCGTCACATTTGACAAAATGTACACACTACTAGACATCACTATGGGATATCACTTGTACCATGGCTATGAATTATTTGGAAAAAAGAATAAGTGGTGTAAATTGTTTTATAAATGTAACTGATTAATGGGCTCATATCTAGTATATTCCAGGAAGCCTAAGAGAGAGAGCTCAGGCAGGCAAACACAAATTATGCCATTACTGAATCAGCCCCTATTGCCATTCATTGCTTAGCAATCCTCCCTTCCACATCAGTTTTTGGTGTGATTTTCATGACTAAAAACACGCTCTTTCATTTTCAGATTGCAATTTAAGTAGCAAATGCAATCACATCAGAGATTTAATGAAAAATGTCTCTCTCATTTTCTCATACACAGCATGACTGTAATATAATGAGACCGCTGTGTCCTCTATCGGCTCAGAAGTCTTCACAAGGCCTACTCAAAGGCATTTCAGATGATGACAAATCCCTCTAACGTTTTTAGGCAATCTTGCTGAAAGGCAGTACAGTGTGGCACTTAAGAGCATGAACCGTGGAGCCTGATCATAGGAGTTCTTGGCCAGTTCTATCATTATCCAGTTGTTTTTTTTTTTTCCAGCTTTAAGTAGGTATAACTGACAAATAAATATTGTATATATTTAAGGTATACAGCATGATCTATATACATTGTGAAATGATTACTACCATCAAGCTAATTTACATATCCAATGCCTCACACAGTTACCTTCTTTTGTGTGTGTGTGGTGAGAGCACTTAAGATCTCCTCTCTTAGCAAATTTCAGTATAGATTCTAGAAGTGGAGGAGGAAACTTCCACTCCTGATGGAAGGAGCTGCAAAGAATGTGTGGCCATTTTTAACCCACCATACCGCTACTTAATGACAGAACCTTCTCTGGCACTATCTTTTCTCTCTTCCAACTATTATTTTGCTCTTTTTTTTAGGATAGAGTTTTTTTTTTTTAATTGACAAATAGCTGATTTACCATGTTGTATCAATTTCTGCTGTACAGCAAAGTGATTCAATTTTACATATATATATATATTCTTTTCTATATTCTTTTCCATTATTCATAAATACTGAATATAGTTCCCTGTGCTATATAGTAGGACCTTGCTGTTTATCTACTCTATATATACTAGTTTGTATCTGCTAACCCCAAACTCCCAAGCCATCCATCCCTCACCCACCTCCACCTTGGCAACCACAAGTCTGTTCTCTATTTCTGTGAGTCTGTTTCTGTTTCATAGATAAATTCATTTGTGTCATATTTTAGATTCCACATATAAGTGAAATCATACAGTATTTATCTTTCTCTTTCTGACTTATTTCACTTAGTATGACAATCTCTAGATCCATCCATGTTGCTGCAAATGGCATTGTTTTTTTTATGGCTGAGTAGTATTCCATTGTATATATGTACCACACATATCCAACTATGAGTTTGTTTTTTGGTGTTTTTTTTGATGTGGACCTTTTTTTTTTTTTTCGCTGTGTTGGGTCTTTGTTGTTGCACGCAGGCTTTCTCTAGTTGCAGCAAGTAGGGGCTACTCTTCGTTGCAGTGCACAGGCTTCTCATTGTGGTGGCTTCTCTTATTGTAGAGCATGGGCTTTAGGCTCACCGGCTTCAGCAGTTGTAGCACACAGGCTCAATATTTGCGGCATGAAGGCCTTAGACTGTGTGGGCTTCAGTAGTTGTGCTGCAGGAGCTCAGTAGTTGTGGCTCGTGGGCTCTAGAGCACAGGCTCAGTAGTGGCGCATGGGCTTAGCTGCTCCGCAGCATGTGGGATCTTCCCAGACCAGGGATCAAACCTGTGTCTCCTACATTGGCAGGTGGATTTAACCACTGCACCACCAGGGAAGTCCCCAACTATGATTTTTAAATGTGATAACATAGCCAAGAGCTTGCAGGACTATCTCAGTTTCTTTGGACTCATTCTTCAATGAGTCTGGCTACAGATTGGCTTGAGATTCCTCTCTGAGACTGCTGCGCTAGGAATAGGCACAAGTGTCAAGCTCTTAAGGCTTGCTCTAGCCTGAGATAAAACTCAAGGAAGGTTCTCCTTTCTGGACTTGAGAAACTCAATTTTCCAAAGCTTGTGATTAACACGGGAAAGGAAAATGCACGGGAAACACAGAAATATCTAATGTGGGAGGCAGTCACCACACCTTGCTCCTCTCTCCATGGATAGTGTCCAGCAAAAACAACCTCTGCCTTGCTCTACCAGTTCCTGTACTGAAAGGAGTAAAGGCTATGTTTCATCTCCTCAATCTAATCAATGGAGATTCAGGACAGTCCCTGTTATAAGTTTTATTTACTAGTGACACTACATACAAACAGACAAAAGGTAAAAATGAAAAACAAACATAAAAAGAAATGGATGCAAAAAGCATTAATGTAAATAGCCTGAGAATCATAGAAAATATGTATTTATCTCATATATTTACTTGTTAATGCCGATGATTTAACTTCGCCAATTACTATTTGAATATTGATCCTTTCATTAGACACCAAGGTAAAGGTAGTTTATTATGTTCTGGGATAGAGATTCCCTTAAACGTGTTTCTTGAATGGGTGCATCTAAATTCACAATTTCCAATAGTAGATACAGAGATACAAACCAAACTAAGTCCATAGCAAAGATTCTACAAACAGGCCTACAAAGCATTTTACATTAGGCAACCTGAGCTGTGCACTTGAGTTATCTATGATGAATTTCTCCTTATAATATTTTAAAAGAGGCCATCTTTGCTTTCTTGTAAAGTGTGCTTTTTTAAGACTTAATTTTAAAATGGCCCTTACTCAATATATTGACATTGTCAGGCTTCCTTTTTCTTCAACTTCTTTTCTATCAAAACCATGTCCAAAAAAGCTTAGCTTTCATTTCCCCCAACCACACAAGTTTCCTATTGTAATTGTTAAAGAGTAAATGAAACTCCTCACAAAAAAAGAAGAAACATATGTATGTGTGTGTGTGTATTTCTCTCACTTGACCTATTTCATAAACAAATATCTCTTGATACTCGCCTTTCTTTGCAACATGATTTCATTACAATTCGGCAAACATCCCTTAAGACTTTCACGATGGACAAGAAAACCACTCCAGGCTTGTCCGCGCCACCTCGGTGAGACAAACGACCATTTTTAAATGCCTGCAACCCTTTCTGCTAAAAAAGAAACATGCCTCTCATCCTATGGCCAGTGTAAACAGCACAGAAACAAGAGAAACAATAATTCAGGTCAGCATGAGCCAGCTCTACCACACAACAGAATCTAATACACATCTTAACAGTATGATTTAATACGGGAAAATAAAAAGTAATAATCAAAGCTTAGAGAAACTCTTTTTTTGGAAGAAAGTCAAAATGCAACAGGCTTCATTTACTTAAAAAGCACAGTGGTCTTGGGAACCACTTCCCAAGGAGCAAAAACCAGGTCTAATCAAGAAACAAAAACTTACCCCTCTACCAAACCTGGGGAAGTGGGAATTTGTAATATTGTTCCATCTTGATCCCATAATCTTTATAAGCAGTCACTGCTATGTGTCTCCCATCCTTCCACTTTTTAAATGAAATGACCTGTTGCAGTTATCTTGTCCTTATTTCATCATGTTACGAGCATGTAGGGAATCAAGAGGGTAGATAACTTGTCTTTTTAGTTCACAGATCTCTGGATCATGAGAAACCAAACTATATCTGGATTCATGTAAATCACGAGTTCCTGGACTCTGAGTCCAATATAATGATCAATGATTGCATGGATCATTGAAGGGGAATGGATATGCATAAAAGGTATGTGTATGTAGAAAAAACATAATTAACTGGTCAGAGGAAGACTGTGAAAAAGTAATTTTGTCTACGTCTCCAGGTCATCATGTCTTTTTCTACTCATGCTCTTTTTGGTACCCTCCTACATAGACTCTGGGTTTGGCCACATGCGTTGCTTTGGCCATCAGGTCATTAGCAAACGTGTCACAAACAGAGGCTTTAAAAGTACTTTGTATTTCTGCTCTTCTCCCCTTGATTTTCTATTAGTATATCTTCAGACTTGCCAGATAGAGGTTGAGATATGAGTATCAGAGGCATTAAATCAAGGGTAGAATTTCTTTAATTAGACCAAAAATTTCTGAACATCAGGTAAGTGTCCCTAACTAATATCATCATTCCTTGTTGCTAAAAAACGCCTAGCCAAAGGGTACTCAATCAGTAAACTTCCGAGCGCTGACAAATGGGTGTTTTAAGCCACTGAGTTGCCTGCTGATTGTTACGTAGCATTATTTTAATAGCTAACAGATATGTTCTCTCAAACTGGGTTTCCCTCCTGCCTCCACATTATCATCACCTATGAATTATCTAGCTAGTAATCCACTAAACATCTTCATGATTATACTCTTTCCCCTCCTCACCAACACACACACACACACACACACACCCCAGTCACAAGTAGTGTCAATTCCACTTTCAGAGTATTTCTTTAACTATTTTACTCTATTCCTACTGTAACTATTCTAAGTTATGATTTCATAATATTAAAATTGTTTCTTTGTCCCATATCTACTCCCTGTCCCCTACCTTGTATCATTCTTTCATATGCCAAGAACATTATCCTAAAAGATATTCCATCATGTAACACTGTCAGGCTTCAACATCTCTGGCCAAACTTATAACTTGGCTTGCTATTGGAAACTCTATTATCCAGCCTCATCTTCAGACACATTACAGCCTTCATCTGTGCGCTAGAATTTATAAATTACTCTCTGATTTCCAAATACATGACGCTTTTCCTCTGTGCCTACTGTTGACACTACCTAGAACTGCACTGTCCAATAGGGTAGCCATTAACCACATGTGGCTGCTTGAATGTAAATAAACTGAAATGAAATATAATTTAAAATTAAGTTCCTCATTCACACCAGCCACATTTCAAGTGCTCAACAGCTACATGCAGCCAGCGGTTACCATATTGGGTAATGCAGATTATAGAACATTTCCATTATCACAGAATATTTTACAGTTGATCTAAAATGTTTTCTCTCTTATAATAAATGCCTGCTCTAGTGAACTAGCCAGTTAGGTCCAAACTATATTTGTATTACCTGATATTCATGCCATTATTCCCACTGACAAAATATAGAGGAAAAAGGGAAAATTCAAGGATAATCAGGCTTGGATTTATCCCTTTACCAGGTTTCAAAAGGACTAATGAAGGAACTAGTTACACGGAATTACACAGAAGATAACTAATGAGTTTTATAATAGGTGACTAATTTTAGAATTGGGATTCAGAGCAATTCAATGGAATCCTAGTACTACTGATTCGATCTCTTATCTGATTAGCTTTCAGGGAATCCCCAGTAAACTCTGGTTCCTGTTGTGATCATTTTTCAAGGCCCAAATTCAAATTTCACCTCCTCTCTTTAATATTCCATGTCATTTCTTCCTTCTGAAATTGCCATATCCCACCCCATCTGGAATTAATTCTCATTTTACAGCCGTGGTTCTATTTTGCTTTATATATCACATTATACTGAGATCACATATTGGTTGAATTCAATAGAATTTAATGGAGTTGAAAAATTATTTACTAATCATTATGAGATTCTACAGAATAAAAGTAGATTAAGAGGGTGACAGGAATCATGCTGTATATTATATATGTAATTATTATCTTAATTATGTAATAACTTGTTAAATATTATATTGATAATGCATTAGCTATACATTATTCGATGACATATATGATCTATATTTTCTCTATCTCTTCCTGCCTCATAGTGTTCACTAGAATATTAAAGAGATCGGTGAATCTGAATCAGATGAATCTCAGTTTAGAGGCTTCTCAGAAAATCCCACATTTTAAAAGAGGTTATATTCAAAGGCAATGCTTATTAATTCATGCGGGTGAATGCTGTTGAAGAATTTCAGCAACTGTAAGAGCCTGGGGATATTCTGGGGTAGAAATGTCTTCTAGTAACCTTCCAATCACACTGTATGGAGGGAGTCCAGTTCCAGCTATAGGAAGAAAACTGGACGCCAACTTTGATGTGACCTTACTCTTTCAGTCAACTAATACAGGTCACTAAACATGCAAATCAAGAATTCCATTTAAGAGAATTCTAAAACTACATTTCAGTTCAAGGGGAACCATTCCTGATAGAGCTTGTTTACCCATACAATGAACAATTCTACTGTGGCTACATTTCAAGAAGAAATCAAAGCAAAGCAATGGAATTTATTGCATCTCATTAGGTGCTATAGAAGCATTCATCCATCACTTGCTAACGGAAAGACATTCATAGTCGGCTTCCCTTTAACAAATGTAATCAATACAATTGGTAATGAGAGTAGCAATCAGGTGGCAATACCCTGGGAGGAAAACCAAGTGCTTTGTTTAACAGTAACAACAAAATGTCAGAAAAATTTCATCAATGAAAGACACTTATATTACTAAAAAACAAAAGCAAAAGATCCAAGCCCAGGTGCTTTACACTACACACTCTCTGGATTTTCCTTTTTTATTACAGCTTTTACATGGACTTATGACCAAGAGTATTGGCTCTCACTTCTGAAATCTCACTGTGCTTTTGCTGTATCTTACACCTGGCATTCAGGATTGTAGTTATAGTTGGACTTGTGTTATCTCTTGTCTGTGCTCTTTAAAGGATAGGCAATTCTTTAAACCATTGTACTCTTTGTTGTACCTATGCCTAGCACAACTGAGGTATTGAATGAATGTCAGTTGCATTAAACAACTATTTATGTACATATAATATTAGCTTTTTCATATTATTTTAGCTAGTTAGACTCTTTAGAAAAAGCAGGATAGTGTAATGATTAAGAACAAACAGTAGTCTCAGTGTTTAAATATCCACTCTTTCAGTTTTTAAGTTGGGCAAGGCATTCAACTTCTCTAAACTTCAATTTCATTTCTAAAGTGAAATTAATAATCATTTTAGGGTTGTGAAGAATAAATGAAATACTACTAAAGGATTATTTAAACTAAGGAATTTTAAACTTTTATTATCATTAATTTGGTCAAACTCACACTTACCTTTAACAACTTCCCTAATGCTAAAATAATATTGTAGGGACTAAAATGATTAAGGATACTAATCGTAATTGGCAATTTGGGGGTTCATTTGTCAAAAATTTGGGGATATGAAAGAAGGTGATGTCGTCTACATCTTGTATTAAAACACACTGAAAGGAGTAAAAAATGCCCAATATGTGACAATAATAACTTGTTAACTTAAAGACAGTGCTTTGGATTTCAAAGCAGTTCCTCTTCACAGCAACCAGTTAAATAACCCAACACTTGGCTAAGATGAGTTATTAATTCCATTTCAATTATGAGAGATTATCTATAATTGGCAAAAAGTATCTTCTGTAGTTGCAGTCAGCTTCACCAGCCTGATGCTCACGCCAGAAAAGCCAAATGAATAACAGATTTGCTTTGAGCAACTTTCCAAATTTCTTGCAATAAGCCCCGTAATTTGCTTAAAGGTGTAATGTGCCACCAATAATTGGACTGGCTTGAATTCTGTTAGCGCAATGCAGCATCTGCTGATACCATCCCTTCCTCCTAATTACAATTAATAGAGCGCCTCTGACTTTTTCAATTTCCAATTCCAGTGCGTTCGTTGTTCAAAGCTGTTTGAGTCATGATTGTTGTTCTCCAATCATGGATTAATTCTCTCAAGAGTGAACTGGGAGATAACTGGGTGAGGTGATGGCTTCACCATGAAAACTGATATTTAGGACAGAAAGTGAAGTGTGGATATGTGTGGATGTGTGTACACACCCACACACCTATAACACAGATTTAATTTTTAAATATATGGATAGGGGACTTACCTGGTGGTCCAGTGGTTAAGACTCCACGCTTCCAATGCAGGGGATATGGATTCAATCCGTGGCTGGGGAACTAAGATTTCACATGCCACATGGTACGGCCTAAAAATAAAACAAAATAAAATTTTAAAAAATAGTTAAGATGGTAAATAAAAAAAATTTTTAAAGTATGTAGGTAGATACACATGCACATATACCCGTATAAACATATATTTAACTTCACTGAAAACCCTGATTTATAATGTTTATGTACTATATCAGCTTTTTCCTATTAAATGCGGACAATATTAACCCAAACACTATATTTAAATTTGTCTCCCAAAACATTCTAGTAATTTAATTTGTTGCTTACACTTAATTCTGAGGGTATCTTGTCCCTTTGTTCATGCTCTTATATGTTTGTTTTAGGGGGTGGTTGTCTGTTTTCTGTCGATTTTAAGTTAACTGAGCAGTTATTACAGCAAAAGACAATTATTTTGGGGTAAGTTCAGTCACTTGCTTGTTGTACAGCCACAATCTGGCTTCACACACATGAGCTAAACTCCTGCAGTGTGCCTTGAAGAACTCATGTCAATTATAATGACATTAATTTTTGCTAATGAGAATGTGATAGGAGAGTCAATACGTTGAACTTTAAATAAACTTGCTATGCTTCAAGATGATTTTCTCACAATGATCACATGTGCACCAGTTGTATTAATGAGTGACTACCTGAGCAGAACCGTCTCATTGGAAGACCTCTAGTTTAAAATTTGGTGTAGTTGAATGCAAGGTTTTAAGCCAAAGCCAAATCAATCCAAAGTCCTTTTCTAACTATGCACTACTTTCACAGCTCTGAAACTCAGTTCCCTCATCCGTAATGTGGAGGTTAATAGAACCTCTCTTATAAAGTTGTTATGAGGAAGAGAGCTGGCACGTATTGGGTGCCTAGCAGAGAAGAGATGCTGAAGGAATAATAATGTTCAGATGCTGAGTTGAGACCTAGAAGACAGTACAGAACTTTTACTAACTGTTACATACTGCAGGGAAAAAAAGGCCTTTGACAGAATTAGTTACATGAAGACTCAGAAGTTAGGTTCACTGGCTTCATTTATAAAATATCCTAGAAGTTGAAGACATAAATAAATTGATTGAATAAAGTATGCTTCACAATACACATTTGCAGTTATCTACCTTTTGGTTTTGTAATCGATTGCATTACAGAAATTTCAGTCTAGCCCTTAGACTCAATTGATTCAGTAGTAAAAATCACACTTATAAATCACTAATGAATGCTTAATGTGCTAAGTATGTTACACGCATCAGTTACGACTTATGACAAATCTATGTGACAGTTACTGTTATTATTGCCATTTTTTTTTTTTTTTTGGTACGTGGGCCTCTCACTGTTGTGGCCTCTCCCGCTGCGGAGCACAGGCTCAGCGGCCATGGCTCATGGGCCCAGCCGCTCCGCGGCATGCGGGATCTTCCCGGACCGGGGCACGAACCCGTGTCCCCTGCATCATCAGGTGGACTCTCAACCACTGCGCCACCAGGGAAGCCCTATTATTGCCATTTTTAAAATAGTTTAGAAGTTCAGACAAGTTAAAATATTAGCATAGATTAGCAGAGCTCTGATTAGAACCTCCGGAACCAACCCTAACATCCAAAGATAGCAGAGAACCAACAGAGATTACAACAGAGACACCATTTCCCTGATAATGAGATGGACCCAACAGAGGAAGAGTCCCAGAAAAGGGCCTGATTTGGACTCTACTTGAGACTAGCCTATAGAAAGGTCCTGGAAATAAATAAGTAAGTAAATAAGTAAATAAATAAATAAATAAGGCAGGTGCTGGATGCAGCCAATTCAATTTGTTAAGTCCTGAGGATATGTGTGATAGATGAATCTGATATGGATGAAAATAGGGTTTTTCTCAGTACAGACAAAACAATGATCTCAGAATTCTCAAGTTGGTGCTATAACTAATGTACCCATGGATACATATGGATTAAACACAGTCAGATAAAGATCAGAGAGGCTAGAAACTGTGACCAAGTCAATGCACCAAAGAAGAGAAGAAAGCACACACTAAGCAAAGGGAACAAGTCTGCGAAGGCAACTAGAAGATAGTGCTGACTGAGCAAATCCAAGGTCATGATACTGCCACCCCTACCCCTTCCATTTCCACGATGGACATCACTTACTAATCATGACACTTATTTTCCCCCATAGAGCTTGAAGAGACTTCAATTCCTCTGAAACCCAGTGAAACAGGCAGCCACTACTAACTGACATGGGTCGATTTGAATAAAATCCAGTGGCTATCTTGAGTATACACTATTAAATAAATGTTTCCTGAGCACTACTGAAGTAACACCAGTCCCTTTAGGGACTCCAACTCACTCAACAAAGTATGATCCTTTCAAAAAGCAAAACAAAATGAAATGTTATTGTTAATAATTCATCATAGGAAAGGACAATGTGAAAACTTAAGATTTTTTTCAAAACCAAATGTTATATTTGATTTATATAGAACATATAGACCATTCCTGCAGTTAGAGATAATCTTTAAAATCTCTAAGATAAAAAATAAAAGAAAAATTTATAAGCAGAAGTCCAGACACTTAATACTCAATCTCCAACAGTGAAGGGTGTATAAAGTTTTTTCCCCCAGTTCTGCTCACCCCCTTAGTTTATCTCATTGGTTATACAAACAAGAAATCTCTATAACTTTATGAACACTGGCAAGGTCAGACAACTGGAAATTCTGTAATGTTATAGAATGCTATGGCTGACAGTAAGTAGTAATCTAGGTATCTGGGTTAATTATTGAAATTGGGGATGTCGAGCAAGAGACAACCTGGTGCCGGTGTCCTGGCAATAGAGGGCTTACGACTGACCACTATTAAGAGAGCTATGCCAGCAGGAAGGCAGATAGATAGCTCATCTTCTAGTAAGTGCATGAAGAAGGAAAATTCTAGAAGCAAGGGCAGGCATTTAAAAATCTGAGTATATTACTGAGACATGTGTTCAAGCACCTATCTGGTCGGAAATAGGGTGAAATATGGTGACTTTTTCTACCTATGAGGCAGAAACTCAAAAAACAGAACTAGGCCTCAAAGTCAGAGCTAGACCTGCAACCATGTTGCCTTGATTCCAAGTCCTCTGAGTATTGCCTTTGGGAAGTAAAAGACCTGAAAACCCAAGTCCAAATTCTGGTTCTGCCACTTATTATTTGTGTAACTTTGGGAAAACTGCTTTGCCTTCCTGAACGTCAGTTTTCTCATCTGTAAAATACTGTTAGCACATTTACTCTGTAAGGATATGTTAAAAATTAAATAAGAAAACATATTTGAAATGCCTCATACAGCACCTAGCACATAAATGGACCTTAAAAAATGCTCGGATCTACTACAGAATTATACCTCCTCATCCACAAATGCTAACAGGATATTTGGCCTAAAATTTGATGTGGAATGGGGAGAAAACTGAACTTCAAGTGGCTTCTCCACTGTGGATATATTGTGTCAAAGGAAAGTGGCAAACTATGGACAACAGGTTCAGAAGTCATTGAGGGCTTATTCCTCAAATCAACATTGGATTGATTTTTGGAGCAGCTCAGTCCAACAAAAGAAAGGATAAAAACAAATATGATCATTAATAACTTTATCAGAAGGATGGACATACTGACAACTTGGGTTTGTTTTTACCCTGTGAGGAAATGCCCCAAATAAAAATAAAGGTGACTGTCTTCATTTCTGCAATGACAAATTCAGCTTTAGTGCAACTTCCTGAAGTAAGTCCCCCTCAACCGTATGCACAGAATGAAGCCCACTGATCCCTACTTTTGTCTATGTTAACTCTTATCTATATGGTGCGTGGAAAGGCTCCTACATGTGGCTCAGCCTCAGTACAGTCCGAACTTCCTGCAACCATTTCCACAAGATTGAGGCTGGGAAGGTTTGGTTTGGGGAAGATGTAAATAAGGGAGACTAGAGCTCAGCTGTGGAAAAGTAGAGGCAATATGTGAAATCGGCTTGTAGCATGTCATTTCATATGCATTTAATGTTTTGATACACTATTGAGAAGAACTGCCAATGAAGTACCTTCCTTGCTGCCATAGACAAGAACATACAAAAATTCCTCAATTTGTTGGATTAAGTTATATTGTGTTTGCCTCCTTTTTTGGAAAGCTGTATAGGAAGATTTTAAATACATGGTCTCTTTCTGTAAATACATAGACCTAGATAGATAGATAGCTCATATATACATCGTATATACACACACACACACACACAAACACACACATACATATCACATATCTATCAGGGATGGTTACAAAACTCAGAGATACATGAGATATGTGATACGGTTATATGTATTATATATGGGTTACATATGTATTAGGCAATATATATATGTATGTAGCTTTCTAAATATTATATGATATTTGGGGAACTTTTTCTTGTATGAGTATTAGTGAAAGTCACATAAGACTAAGAAATAACTTAGTCTTCAACAACATAGTTCATGATTGCAATAACTGTAAAGTGCCCACAAGATAGTACAGATATCAAACAGTACAAAGCACTGCATCTGAACCTTTGGACACCACTACCCTCATCTTAAATCTACATAATTATTGCAATACATTTATTCCAGGTCATAACTCTTTCTGTTTTCAAAATATATTACATAGAAAGAAGCAGAGAGAAGCAAATGCTGTCTTTTAGATGGATAAGACACTCAGAAAAAATGATTATTTCTTTTCACTGCAATAACCATTCACATAACTCATAGAGTGATAATTTCTCTCCAATTAGTAACTATAAAACTAATAAATATGAGTGAGCTCCTGGATTACCCGTAAACCTCTGTACAATGTATGCTAAATTTTCTATATGTATGTAATGTGTAATGTATATTTTTTTAGGGAGAAGATCCATAGCTTATGAAGGTTCTTGGATATGTGATTCCCACCAAATATAGAAATAAACAGCTACTGCATTTGAGTATGTTTGTCTGTAGTTGTATCTCAAACCTAAAATTGCAGCTCTATAAAAAATGAATTATTGGGCTTCCCTGGTGGCGCAGTGGTTGAGAGTCTGCCTGCCGATGCAGGGGACACGGGTTCATGCCCCGGTCTGGGAAGATCCCACATGCTGCGGAGCGGCTGGGCCCGTGAGCCATGGCCGCTGAGCCTGCACGTCTGGAGCCTGTGCTCCACAATGGGAGAGGCCACAACAGTGAGAGGCCCATGTACCACAAAAAAAAAAAAAAAGAATTAGTGGAGGCACAGTGAAATATGGTAAGGGATGCAACCCCTTAATTTTCTACTTCTGATTTCACTAAGGGTGGTGACAAAAAAATTGTCATCAAATGTGCAGATATGTTTGTGGGATTTACTTTGAATAAACTGCCAGGGAATACTAATTTAGGCAAGGGTTTTTAAAGAGTTGTTGCACACATGTACTTTATGCTAATTAAGAATGCAAGAGGGCTTCTCTGGTGGCGCAGTGGTTGAGAGTCCGCCTGCCGATGCAGGGGACATGGGTTCGTGCCCCGGTCCGGGAAGATCCCACATGCCACGGAGCGGCTGGGCCCGTGAGCCATGGCCGCTGAGCCTGCGCGTCTGGAGCCTGTGCTCTGCTAATGGGAGAGGCCACAACAGTGAGAGGCCCGCGTACCGCAAAAAAAAAAAAAAAAAACAAGAATGCAAGAGTATTACCTTTTATGGCTCAAAAATCAATACAGCTATCTCAAATATCAGTATCCAATATTATGGATTTTACTTTTAGACAGGGATAGCATACCTTCATTTTAAATTAGGTAATCTCAAACTCATGCTTACTTTTATCTACATTAAGTTCTATACCAAGCCTTATTCATCAATATATGCAAATAGAAAGATTCAACACAGCAAAGAAATTCCCCCGAAAAATTCAGGATATTTCCTCTTATCTCCTGTAGTGTGATAGTCTTTAGGCTGAAAACTCTTGGTATTCTGATTTGTCCTTTTTTCTGACATTTGCTGACGTTTCCTCATTGGAGGAAGAATGGCTAATCCAAAAGGCTCATGTTCCGGTGGGCAGAGTCCTATCAGGGTCAGTCTTGATGTGCAACGTTTCTCTGGCCTCCCAGACATGTGTGTACCTGGGCACACAAGAGGGTTTTCACAGCCAGTCTCCAGGCCATGTTAAACATGGTCTGTCTCTATAACCCTAAGTCTGTCTATATTCTAGCTCTTCCAGAGCTCCTCCCTGCAACTAAGTCAACAAAGTCATATACCCCAAGGTGTGGATTTGAGAGGATTTACAAATCCTTCACATGCTGTCTAATCCAGGACAGCAGTAATCAAGTTCATACTTTGCCCCATTAGGCTCACTATTTTGTAACATAGTCTTAACAGCTAGCACTATGAAACAGAAAAAGAATGAGAAGCACCTAAAGCCAAACTTCCAGCAAAAAAGCGTGGACTTAATATTTGTAGAATACTCTGAGAATCTAAAGAAAAGGAGAAAAAATTAAATAAAAGCAGAAACAGGACCTGCTATGCATGGTCTTGATAACCTAGGTATTAGATTCCAGGTACAAAGAATGTGGGAATAACTACAAATATCTTTCCCGAGGTCTCTAGAAAATTTAGATTTGGAGCTACCACCGACCAAAATCCAACCGCGTCATGAATGTAAGGTCAGGGCATAGGAGCACACTCAGTATACTGGTGAGACAACAGGCCTACCAACTTTACACAGTTAATTAGTATTTAAAACAGTTAACAAAATCACCTGCAGCCTACAACCTTCATGTTTAAAACTGGCCAGGCAGAGCTTTCTCTCAAGGGACCACAGAATCTAGGTTGTAACGCTGTTATACACTATCTCTACTCAGTGTCAGAGAAAAATGTTTAACTCAGACTTCCCCGTTTTATGAGGGGAAAAACAGAAAGAATTTTAGGTTGCTATTTTGTTTTGTTTTCTGAAAAAAATTAACTAATGAGAGATTTTTTAAAATCCTGCAAACCAGGAGAAAGTTCTGCCTTCTAAGTAGAATATAACTATAAAAACCATCTATTTTGGAAAAATTGATTCATTCCCTAAAAGTTTATTAACTAACTGATGCATGCAAATGTTTTAGAGCCTAATCACCAGCATCTATTAGGTGGTATTTAACATGAAACATAAAGGAATATGGCTAACAAGAGCCCCACAAACTAACGTCTTGAAACAGTTGAGGTGATTTCAATAGATGAAACATTTCTACCAGTGTAGGTCACAGTATACCCTCAAAACTCTTTACGACAATTATTTTTGCCCAGATTATGTTCATTTTTGTTTGCCACCAGGAAAAAATAACAAGCTCTAAATTTTACAAAGGAAGAATATTTAAGTATTGCTGAATTAAAATTGACTAGATATTATAGATGATCCATACGCTTAAATTGACGGTTCCTGCTGTTGGTTAAAGTGACATGGTGAACCAGAATGAAAAGGAACCAATTTCTCAAATGGGCTCTTTCTTTGGCGGCTGGGAAACAGAGGTTGTGGAAAGAGGTCCCAAGAATGATCAATCAGTTAATAGGTATCAAATGGTAATGCTGATGACTGCGGGTGGGACCTTGGATGTGGCCTTAGCTGACATCCAAAGACAATCAACTGAATCAAATCCATCAAGAAAATGACATATTTACTGGGAGTTCAAGGAGCTGAAAAGTAAAAAAAAAAAATTATTTGAACTGAGGTTATGTGATAGAGATGGCTACCTAAATACTGCCTCAGACCAATGGATAGAGGGGAAGTCTATGTCTGATTCAGCTGCCTCTCAACAGGTCCTGACTTGCAGCTTCTAAAAGATGAATCAGAATTAGTCAGAGCAGTAACATGAGAATCTACTCAAGATTGACCTTCCAATTGCTTCTCTTCTGTGGATTCCTGGCTTCCCTGATTTCACCTTGAATTTTATCATGGCTTCTTCTATCTCTAGATCTTGATCTGAATAGATATTCTTGTTCAAGCTATGGCTGTTGAGAGGCCCCTGCTGTCTGCCTCTTGCTCAATTTTCACATTATCCTCAGGAGGAGTTTAACTCCTTGTGGCTACTATAAACAACGGCATCCACCTGGTATATTACCCATATCCCCATTCCTCGGACTAGGTTAGAACTGCCTCTTCTATGACAGATCTATTAGCCATGATACACCATTTATTTCCACACTTGTTAATGTAGGTCTTTCTGCTGATCTGCAATTATTTAAGACAATACAAAATAGATTTCATAAGAAGGTCCAAAATCAATTTGTAGACATGTGTGGAAGTCTACTCAGAAATGGATTCAAAGGCCATATCAAAGCTCAATAAGATAGATTCCAGGGCCACATCTAGATTCAGTGAGAAATAGCATATTTATTGATTAATATTAGTCAACCATGATACAGGATGCAGAATCCCCCTTTGTCTCCAAGTTGAACCCATAGTGCACATGCATGATGTTTTCTTCCCAGCTTCCTTTCACGTAAGAGAACTACCTCTCCCATGTTCATCTGGCTGCAGCTTCAATCTTCATACTACTAAACACACCTATTCTCCTGTCTCTGCCAACCTCATTGATGCGAATGTTTTCCAGGCCTTCCAATCATGTTACTTGTCCTCCCACCTAAGTAATTCTTACAAAGTGTGAGCAAATGACCCCAAAGCATATTCCTTTCTGAGGACAGATGTAAGATATCCAGGAGGAAGAGGCATTCTCTTTCCCTGTGAAGTTGCTACGGGATGATATATTTCTGAAGCTGCCGGTGGCCATCTTTCCCAGCTGCATGGAGGAAGACCACCTATATAGAAGCAAACAAGGCCAACACGTGCACATAAACACATACATACACACACAACTAAGAAGCAGGGATATGCAGTGTTGAAAAATGGACAAAGAGAGGGTATTCTAGAGGCATTAATAATTTTCCTATTCTTCCCACTGAGGAATTTATTTCTTTGTAATTATTTCTTCGATTAGGTGAACTGCATCCTTTTTAGCTAAACAGGTAAGTAATAATTTCCTTTTTACTCAAGCCATTTATTCTTTTTTCCCCATAATACTTATTCAGTGCTTATGATTTGCAAGGCCACTTTTTAGATAATGGCAATACAATTACAAACAAAAGAGATCAAGCCCTGACTTAATGGAACTCACACTCTAATGGAGAGAGAAACAGTGAACAAGATACGTAAGTCATTATTTATTTAAATTGTGGTAGGTACTGATATATGCTAAGGAAAAGAAAATAAAGCAGAGTAGCAATATGAGTGCTGTTGAAGGTAAAGAGAAGTTCAAATTTCATATTGTGTAGTTAGGAAAAGTATTGTGAATTAGGCTTCTGTCACATATCACCAAAAACATTTTATTACAAAGCCCAATATAATGTGAGTTCATCATCCTGTTAATTTTATTTACCTTTTTAATTTTAGTCTTCCACATTACCACCATATTGCACTGAAAGAGTCTATCCTACAAGATTATATCATGACATTTTGCCGCATTTACTCCACCTTTTAAATGTTTTCATTTTATTTGGTTTTTAATCCTATAGGTACATGTAAATATTTACAGTATTAGGTTGCTTCAAAAACTCAAATTTATATTCTTCATTTGAAGCAACAATAACCAGTTTGTTGTAGTTTTTTAACAATGAGCATGGTTGCTTTATTAGCTTTTGCTCTAATATTGCTGCTTAAAAAACAACCCCAAAATCTCAATGGCTCATAACAACATTTTATTTCACACTTATGGTATGGCAGATTTTTTGATCTCACGATGGATCAGAAAAGCTTGAGAGAGATAAGTGGCAACCTGCTTAAGGACATGGCTCAGAAATGGTACCCTATCATTTCCTTCCAAATCCCATTGGTCAGTTCAAGCCACAGGTCAAGCCCAATATATGGGATGGAGGAGTATATTCCACTCATAGTGAACCACTGCAAGGGCAGAGAGGAAAGGAAGAATTTTTTAAAAAAAAATACAATCTACCATAGTCACTAAGTTTAATTCTACAAACTGAGCACTATTATACTAGGGAGTGATCTAAATATGGCTACACATTAGAAATTCTAGGAACTTGGCCCTATTCAGGTTACATAGGAAGATCTGCCAGAAGGGAGGCAGGACTTTAAAAAAAACTATGTAAAGGTGATATGCCCATAAAAGGAATATCTCCATGTAGTTGCCTGAACATGCCATGCTACCAGACGCCCCCCTGCCTTCTACCTGAAATCTCCGTCCTTCACAATTGATACTATCCTTAGCAGAGGCCCAGCTCAGCATTCATTCCTAATGTAACTTTGCTAACTATATTGGCCCTTTAAAACAGAACGTGTATATGACTGTAACACATTTATTGTAATTATCAGAAATGTGCTATAATCCAATCGTTTATCAGCATTATGGGTTCTCTGAAGGTAAGCACAATATATTCACCGCTGTACATCAAGGTTAGTTTAGTTCCTGGCTATAGGGATATTCAAGTATCAGACAATCCATTTAATCTAAATGATCTTAAGATTTCTTCCTACTCTAATATTAAACACAGAGCACTGTGTTGTCACAAGAGTTTGGAATGTTGTTCTGATAAAGTAGCAATGATTCTCCAGTCTTCGTGCTAAAAGTCCTAACAATAATCGAAAAAGTTACTCTGCTTGCTGCATTTAACCAGCATTTGCTCCAACCTTTAGCTCCCTACCTTGGATTTCTTATCCTCAGGGTCCTCTTTCCATTCAGTGTTCAGTTGTGCTCAGTCTCTGGATTGCTGTTCATTCTGCCGATCATTTCACGGCAATGATTTTGGCAGACAAAGCAACTCCTATGCACAGCCAGGTGTTCGCTTTGGCACCCTCACCAGTGGTAGGGGTTGACTCAGATGTTTCCCACACCTGTGAATTGGCTGCCCAATCTTAGCCAGCTCCCATGAACTTAATTATCATGCTCAATTTCAAAATTAAAAAAAATAGTTAAGAGAGCATGCATAAAATTTCAGATGCTGCTGCTTCTTGCCATCCCCTGCCATGTCCTCCTCAACAGAGCACTACTGTAAACAAATTAGTGTTTCTTCATCATCATTTTATCTTGATCCGTGGGATGCGGAAATGGAATACAATTCCTTATGTCTGAAGAGCTGATTAATTCCAGGGATGAAAGCATCTCTGTGCTTGCCTATCAGATTGTAACTAAGGTATTCAACCTATAATCCATGAGTAAGTGAAAGGTCCAGGAATGACTTTGACATTTAACATGTCTTTTTTTGAAGCATGTTACAATTTTAGACATCAAAAGTTGGAATTTTATATTAAAATAAAATTGTAAACAGAATTAGACCTCAAATACTCTCATATCTTTCCCTTTTCTCTCAGCCAATGATATGCTGTATTTCCTTAATGAAGAATGTTTTTGTAGACTCTGAATTGTCATTCATTTGTTTTCCTGCAACCTTTCCTGCTGCTCCATTTGTTTTATCTACTGTACCAACCTATTGGTCAAAATCCCATGTTTATTCTCCATAACCAAAAGGGTACTCTCAAAAGAATAGGTATATAGATCAATGGAATAGAATTGAGATTCCAGAAATAACCCCATACATTTATAGTTAAATTATTTTTCACAAGGGCACCATGACAAATTAATGGGGAAAGAATAGTCTTTTCAACAAATGATGCTAGGACAACTGGATATCCATTTGCAAATGACTAAGTTGGACATCTTCCTCCCAAAATAGTCAAAATGAATTTGAATTTAATCAAAAAGCTAAATGTAAGAGATAAAACTTTAAAACTCTTGAAAGAAAACAGACATAAATGTTCGTGACCAGGAATTAGGCAATGGTTTCTTAGAAATGGCACCTAAAGCACAAGCAACCAAGGAAAAAAGTACATAAATTGGATTGCATCAAATTTAAAAACTTTTTTGTTTCAAAGGCCACTATCAAAAGTGGAAGTACAGGGCTTCCCTGGTGGCGCAGTGGTTGAGAGTCCGCCTGCCGATGCAGGGGACACGGGTTCGTGCCCCGGTCCGGGAAGATCCCACATGCCGCGGAGTGGCTAGGCCTGTGAGCCATGGCCGCTGAGCCTGCGCGTCCGGAGCCTGTGCTCCGCAACGGGAGAGGCCACAACAGTGAGAGGCCCGCGTACCACAAAAAAAAAAAAAAAAAAAAAAAAAAGTGGAAGTACAAAAGAATGGGAGAAAATACTTTCAAATCATATATCTGATTTGTATACAAAATATATAAAGAACTCCAAAATAAAAACTAATAATAACTCAATTAAAAATGGACAAAGGATTTGAATATACATTTTTGCAAAGAATACATAAATGGCCAATAAGCGCATGGAAAAATGCTTAACATCATTGGTCATTAGGGAAATGCAAGTAAAATCAACAAGATACCACTTCACATCCACTAAGATGGCTATAATCAAAAAGACAGACAATAACAAGTTTTGGCAAGGATGTGGAGAAATTGAAACTCTTATGCATCACTGATGGGAATGTGAAATGCTGCAGCCACCTGGAAAATAGCTTGGCAGCTCCTCAAAAGTTAAACACAGAGTTACCTTATGACCCAGCAATTCCACTCCTAGGTATATACCCAGGAAAACTGAAAACGTATTTTCACACAAAATGTTCATAGCAGCACTATTCATAAGAGCCCCAAAGTGAAAACAACCCTAGTGCCCATCAAGTGAAGAGTGGATAAACAAAATGTAATGTATCCATACAGTGGGATTCAGCCATGAAAAAGAAAGAAACACTGATACATGCTACAAGGATGAAGCTTGAAAACATTATGCTAAGTGAAGGAAGCCACAGAGGACCCCATATTACATGATCCATTTACGTGAGATGTCCAGAATAAGCAAATTCATAGAAACAGAAAGCATATTGGTGGTTCCCGGGATTTGGGGGAAGAGGAAATGGGACTGACTGCTAACGGGTATGGGATTTCTTTTGGGGGAGATGAAATTGTTCTGGAATTAGACAGTTTCGTTGATCTTTTGAATATACTAAAAATCACTGAATTATATACTTTAAAGGGGTGAATTTTATAGTATGTGAATTATATTTCAGTAATAAAAAATGAACAATCTATTGATACATTAAACAATATTGAGGTATCTCAAAATAATTATGTTGAGTGAAAGAAGCTACACCAAAAAAAGAGTAATACTCTAAGAGTCTATTAATATATTCTAGGAAATGCAAACTAATCTGTACTGACAGGAAACAGATCAGTAGTTGCCCGATGGGAGATATGAGAGGAGGAAGAGGTTACAAAGGGGCAGCAGTAAACTTGAGGGATGATGAATATATTATCTTGACTGTGGTGATGGTTCTACAGTTGTATACATATGATAAAACTTATCAAATTGTACATTTTCTATATGTGCAATTTATTATGTCAATTATTTCTTAAAAATTATTAAGGAAAAATACATACTGAACCTATTGGTGGTGAGTAAACCATCAACTGGGAGGAGACACTCAGACCTAGAAAACTGAGATTATGTGGACATATTAGCATGTCCCTGGCAGTGGGCAATTACAAGAATGTGTGGCCCAAAAAAGCAGTGACAGCAGAAAACAAGGTCACAGGCATTTGTAAAGCCACCTAAAAATTATGCTCTAGACAGAGCTCCATGAGAACTACGTCTTTTCTGCGTTCAACCTCAGTATGTAGAGTAGTACCTAACACAAAGCAGCCTTCAATAAATGACTGAATAAAGTATTCTGAGCTTCCAATGACAAAATGATCTGTTTTCGTTGAAGTCCATCATTATTTAAAACACACACAGGATGTGTGTGTTTTGTGTGTGTATATTACAAGTTGACAGAAGAGTCATACATTTAATTAGAGTCTCAGATGGATTTATGGCCTAAATATGGTGACAAATCAGTTCTTTTGACCTAGGAATTAGGATTTTAAAGCTTCTATTTGAAACTGAGGAAAGAGAGTACTTTTTGGCTCACAACTGATCCCAGTTTGGAGGAGTGATGTAAGAGTTGAGAGTTGACACTACCTGACATTGCTCCCCAGATTCAAAATTCTTTCTCTGCTTAAGAGTTTTTTACCTGGAACTCTCTTTCTCTGACCCCTTGCGTGGCAGGGTCTATCTTCCAACAGACAGGAATTCCTAATCTTGCTATATTAGTGCCTCTCATGACACAAATTACATTGTATTTGTCTCCATGCATTTTCCTCATAACACTAATGCATGCCACTAACATTTTTTTTATTTGCTTTTTTTAAATCTGACTCCTCCAACTAGAATTCTAAGCTCCATGAAGGAAGGAATCTTATTTATCTTTTTTCTGCTAAATATCCAGTACTCAAACACAAAGACTGGCACATTTTAAACATTTAATAAACATCTGTGAATGAATAAATGAATGAATGAATGTACGGGTGTAAGTATAATAACTTTAAAGGGAAAGCTAGTTGTATTCTTTGGATACTATAAAAGTCGGGTTGGTCTTGCCTGCAAAAATAAGTAAGGCTCACATCCAGTTTCCAGTTCAGGAATAGCAAAGATCCTTTCCTTCCATTCCATTCCATTCTAACAGTTCAATATTTTTTGAACATCCACTATGATCCAAATTTTTTATTAGGCCCTGAAGATATAAAGACGAAATAAGGCTTTCTGTTGTTTCCCCTGTTTGGAGGACAAGGAACATGGAAAGAGATAAAACCTGAATCAAAAGATATCATCTCCAGGTAGCACTTCTAGTGTGCTTCGTGCAAGGGGAGCAGGATGTAAGTGATTAAACTTAAGTTTGAAGACAGTCTGTGAATTTTAATTGTCTCTACTATCCCTGACTCCCATTGCCATGGATAATTGAAAGTTGGCCATATTGCTAGGTAACGCTTCATTCCCTGCATAACTTGGCACTTAGATAACGTTCTGCAAGAGAAGCAATTATAGCAATTGTCTCATCGGGGGCGGGTAGAGGATGGATATAAACTGACTCTTGATGACTTTTTGCTTTCAACATATTTATTAGATTTATCAACTTAGTTTTGAAAACCTCAAATACATATGCTCAGTTCTTGTACCTACCAACCTGGGGGGTGGGGATTGCAAGAAATGGGTATCATTCCAGGTGTAGTTACTTATGTAAGAGCACTGAGCAGTGACCACTATGGTCCCTCATTTCCCCCAACATATGTCTATCCAGGAAGTTATGTGAAAGCTATGATTAAAGATTGAAAACAAAAACAAACAAAGTAAAATGTAGCTTTGGGAACATGTTTGTGAAGGTGCTGGAGTAATTCTGTTTGCCCTGTAGATTTATTGGTGCTTTGGTGGAAAGGACTTCGAGGTTTTTCAAATTGTTGAAGCAGCTCTTTTGTTCATTTCACTACCTTTCCCCAACTGCTTCACTTCCTAAGTCAATGCTTTGTGACTTTGCAACAGTCAGTTTAGACTTTCTAAAGCATGGTGCTTGAAACAATCATCCCAAAGCTTGAATGCTGTGTTTGCTGTGTCCACCTTACAGCCATTCCCAGACAGTCTTCAAGGAAGGTAGCTGCACCACCTCTCAAATACTATTCTGACCCTCTGTAGAATATGCAGAGTGAAGATATTTTTTCCAGCAAGAAGAACCAGCAGGCATTTTAGCACTGGGCTGGGCAGGATCCATTTAGTGTTATCAATACAACTGTCAGTATATCTCCTAATATGTCAGTTGCTGGGAAGCTGTCTGTAATATTTAAGGCATGGTTATGAAAATATATCAAACGTAGGTGTCTGAGTCAGAACAATTAAACTCACTGATAACTGAAAAGCCATCAGGATATGTATTTGAAAATGTCAATATCTTTAGCTGTGTGTGGTGGTGTTTGGTTGGTTTGGGATTTTTTTTTTTTTGGTAATCCCTTTCCTTTGAGTAATGAACTCCACTTTTCAGGGTATATCTCAGTTTTCTTTCAACTTCCTTTACCTCTTGTTAAAAATTTTTTTAAAAAAGGAGAAAAACACTTTTAAGCTTAAAGTTACCATAAGTTACAATATGGGTAAGATTCCTTGACCTCTCATTACCTAATGAGCTACTCTCAGGCAAGTGATTCCTACAGACTTACATGACATCTCCCCAATTTTTAAAAATAATAACAGAAAACCAATTTCTAATTAATTTTCCTCACCATCATCAGAATCTCACAGAGGTCTCCTACAACTCTAGATAATCTGTGGAAATGCTGGTGCGGATGGATGATTCACAGCGTACTAGAAACATCGCTGACCCCCCTGATAGTCTGGACCTTCTGCCATGTGCTCCCACATTGTCCAGTACATCTCCTTTGCAGAACTCAGGACAGTGGCAACTGATTATTTGTGTGGCTTTTGCTGACTAAGCTCTACATGTGTGTCATTATGCCAAGTGCTTTGCAAATGTTTGTTTTCTTGTTTTTTTTTTTGTGATACGCGGGCCTCTCACTGTTGTGGCCTCTCCGGTTGCGGAGCACAGGCTCCGGACGCGCAGGCTCAGCGGCCATGGCTCACGGGCCCAGCCACTCCGCGGCATGTGGGATCTTCCCAGACCGGGGCACTAACCCGTGTCCCCTGCATCGGCAGGCGGACTCTCAACCACTGCGCCACCAGGGAAGCCCTTTGCAAATGTTTTACAATGTAATCTTTACAATAACTCTCTGAGCTTCGTATGTTCATTAAGTCAGTATTTTAGAAATGAAAACTGTGTCTTGAGAGATGTTAGGTAGCTTGCTCAAGGTCCCGTACTTTGTAATTGGCAGTGCCCTAATGGTTACGTGACCTCAATGGACATCATCTTAACCACTATGCAAAACTGACTTTCTAGTTGATAAGCCAATGCTAGATTTTTTTACAAAGGCATTTTCAATTGCTCTTTAGGGGTAGTTTATTAAAGAACACAATGTAAGATAGCTGTCCACATCTTGGGATGAACTATACAAGACCGATGAAGGAATAACTGCAAAATGCAGCTACAACCAGCAGAGTTCAAGAATATAGTCACACAAGATAGAAGCAGATTGCAACAAGTGTAGTGGGGTATGTGGGTGACGGATAGGATTTAGTTAGATATGTGTACATACAGAAGTTTATTTAATTTTATTGTCATTTCTAGATTTATAAATAGATATGCTCTTAGTTTTAAAAAAATAATAAAGGGATAAAGAAGAAGGTATAAAATCACCCCAAATCCTGCCACTGAGAAATAACAATTATCAACATTCAGGGCACTTCATTCAGGATACTGAGACATTATACATATCTTGTGATCTTGTCAGTCATTCTATCAGTATAGATAGATAGGATGAATCACAAGATTGTTATTTATAAAGACATTATTAAACATGGATTCATATTC
Organism: Neophocaena asiaeorientalis asiaeorientalis; assembly: GCF_003031525.2. Classification (NCBI taxonomy): domain Eukaryota; kingdom Metazoa; phylum Chordata; class Mammalia; order Artiodactyla; family Phocoenidae; genus Neophocaena; species Neophocaena asiaeorientalis. Next base: position 5,361,918 of record NW_020173929.1, on the reverse strand, counting down.
CTTATATTTTAAAAATAAAATATTGAGATTATTCAATGAAAATTAATATACTTAACAAAAATGTTGGCTTATAGCTAAACTAAAATAGTTACTAAATTTAAAGAATTATTTCTTAACAGTAAAGGTATTGCTAAAATAATTCAATACAAAATTTAATTAAAAACCATGAGAAATACTGAGGTTGAAATAATTCATTTTTAACTACACTTTACAAGTTTAATTAAGCTGAAACTGTATCAAGTGACTATGCTATGAAAGATGAGAAAGAACTTCATTCCCCTTCCAATCAGCCTTGCTTCTAAGCAATTGTTTAGGCACTTTTTTAAAAAGCTGAAGTAATTTCAATATCTCTAATATTTCTGATGTCTTAAAATGGCATCCCGCTTTTAACTTTTTTCTAGATTTTCTCTACAAGATCCAAAGTGATCTGATCAAATCAATGGCACCATCAACTAAAAGATGCACCACCATCTTAAGTACAACTAAGAATGAAAACATGCTGTCACTTATAAGATGTTATTTATTGTTCTATGCGTTCCAATTTAAAAGAGGATAAAACTGGAAACAGAAAAATAGGTCTTAGAATTGATGAAATATGAAACTATTCTCATTTTCAGGTAAAGGAACCCAACCGGGTATAGTAAAAATATTCGACTCAGCTACTTCACTGAACTTGACTAAGCTAGTCAGCAGTCAATAAAAAAAACCTCTGCTTCCGTATCTTCTAACTCCTATCATTTTCCATCCACCAAAACAGCTCCCTCCATTCTAAAGTATGAGGAGGTAGAGGACAGAGTTAGAAACCTAAACTCACAATAACAAAAATAATAAAATGGCTAAATTACTTCCAAATAAAAATGTCTGCTTTCATATGGATCCCTGATATTGGATCATTTTAAATGGGCCACATGCAACCTAAAGTCAACATCTTCTCTGCTTCCGAGGTTGACCGGAAGATTATGATCTCTTAACTTTCTTCCTTTCTTTTGTGGATAAAACTGAACTAACAGTCTGTTGATTCTACTGCATGCAGAGCATTAGAATGACTTATTATACTGCAGTTGCATCTTCGTGTCTGGTATTTTATCTTACGATTGATGGAAATTCTATTACCATTTGAATAGTGAGCCCTCTTGGACCGTTTTCAGTTCATTATTATTACATTATCTGAACATGATTAGGTTTAAAATGAATATGAATAAACTCTCTCCACTGAGAATAGTTTTTATTTTGTTCCTAAAGATCAAAAAAGAAAAAATATGAATGTGAATAATATAACTGTTGTCTGTTAAGAATGAAATCCATAGTAGAAGGAAACTGTGGCTAATTTTGAGTTAACATATACCCAAAGTTTAGATTATTTTAGCATCGGAAGTTTTTATTAGAGTTGAATATATGGTTTCATGTCCCAGTTCCACAAGAAACTACTTTGTGACATTTGGCGTGTCAATTAACCTCTCTGAGGCTGAGTTTCATGACCACTCCTATATGCAATGTAGATAGGAAAATGTAGCCTATAATTGAGCAGGTATAAACCCAGGTAAAATGGAGGTAATACTATTATTAAAAGGAGAGTGATAAAAATTGATATTGGGGTATAAGTATCAGTTTCTGTCATAGAAAGCTACAAAAATTGACTTCTATTTAAATAAAAATGAAATATATAAATGCAAATACTTTAAGGGTATAGTTACTTACTGTAAATATTTTTTCTTTAGTTCTCATAAATTTTCAGACAGAAATAACTTGTTTTTTGTTACTGCTTCATAATCATAATACTCTAGTTGAAAGAGGAAGCCTTGCCAAGTTTAGTGAAATACTTGAGTCAACCAGAATTGTAGTAATTGTTTCTTTTAAGCAACTTATGGTGCAATTAGTGACATGGGTGAGGGCATTTAAAATGCATGTTCGTTTTTATCCTGCCCCATTAAAATAAAGAGGCATTTTATTGAAGCAAGATGATTATCTCTAAGATATTGTTCCTTCATCAAATTTCCCAATTTAGCACACTTCTGAGTTCTCACAGGGTTTGAGTAAAATAAAGAGCATGATAACTGAATTGCTTTAGCAAATGATATCCCCTGATGGGGCAGCAAGAAAGCACCGGAAAGTTTTAAACAGCTGAAAGTACGATGTGGCCTGGCATGAACCTCCTTTCTTGCAAGAGATGGAAAGGAAAACAAAACAAAACAGAAAACAGTAAGTAACTTTTTGAACTAATATACTTCAAAGATAAATTTTAAAATCTCCTAAATGGCAAATTTTCTCACAATCTATGCCTCCACAGTCTGTGGCACAAGCTTTGACTTTTTTGATATTTTTAAAAAGCTTTGCATCGTATTTGAACAAAGAATTGAGGGAGAAATCAGCTTTTCATCTCAAAGTATCCTAATTAATAGCCCCTCCACATCAGAAAGCAGTGTGTCATGCAGTTTGGTGGGAAATTGTTTCGATCTACAGGCCCAAACTCTAACCCAATTCATTCATCAGTCAAAACAAAGCTGTTGTTTAAGAGTGGCAGGAATTATGGCTATGGCTGATTGAAAAGAATGGCAAATCCTCTCCTCAAAAGCAACTGAAAAGCCAAACAAATAGACCAAAAACACAACAAAACAAAACCCAAGAAAACAATTTCACTTCTCAAAAATCACCCAAAGGCAGAATCAATCTGAAAAGTATTTATGGTTTCAAAACTGCTGGACGTTGAGTAAGAAAAGTGGAGATCTATGCATTCTGGCCTGGCCGCCCATCTTTTCCCCACCCCCACCCCAGCTCACCATGGCAGTTCTGCCAGGATGGGTCAAGTCACAAGGACTATAAGATTCTCTGCAGTGGGCAAAATGGGCTAACTTTATTTGGAGTGACAGGTATCACCCATGCCCAGCAACACAGCAGAGATGTGACTTCTCAGAGGCAGGTGAATGGGGGAGGTCAACATATGTCTACTAGCTTGATATAATGTGGTTAGAAGACAAGCATATTCCTGAGACTGATTACTGTTAACAGGAATAAAAAGAAGGAGCTGACAAAATATTTGATAAAATAATAACTAAAAACTTCCAAATTTGATGAAAACAAAAATCTACACAACCAAGAAACTCAACAAACCTAAGTAGGATAACAAAAAGTTCTATACATTGCAAAATAATTATACAAAAATAAATGTTAAATAAAAACTGAGAAAATTTATTGCTAGCAGAAGTGCCTTACCAGAGATAGTAATGGAATTTCTCCAGGCTGACAAAAAAATGACACTAGATTGCAACTGAAATTCACAGGATCATGGGAAGTTGCAAATATATGAGTTAATACAAACAATATAAATCCAAATCCATTTTCTATAGATTTATATAAATATATTTTCCCTTCTTTCTTAACTTTTATATAAAGCAAAAACCTATATAAAGTGATAATTATAACAATCTATTGTTTGGGTTCCTGATACATACCAATATAACATACATAACCATAACAGCAAAAGGAAAGGGAGAAGGAATAAAAGTATACTGGAACAAAATTTGATACTTTAACCAAAATTGAGTTAGTATTAATATGAAGTGCCTTGTGACAAATTAATAAGCATATTATAATTCTTAAAACAACCACTTGGAAAACCACCAAAAATGCAAAAATGCACTTAAAAATCAACAGAGGAGTGAAAATGGTACATTAAAAAATACTAATTCATCACCAAAAAGTGCAGTCAGGGAGAAACAGTGAGATACAATAAGTGATCAAACATCTAGAAAACAAATTACAAATGACAAAGATAAATCCAACCATACCCATAATTACTTTGAGTGCAAATGATCTAAATACCCCAATCAATAGGCAAAGACTCTCAGGCTGTAAACAAATAAAAAACCAAAACCAACTACAAGCTGTTATATATATCCACCTTAGACTAAGACAAAATTAGACTGGATATGAAAAGATTTATCATGCAAACAGTAAGCATTAAGACAGCTGGAATGCTATATCAATATAAGACAAAATACACTTTAAGGCAAAAAATATTATTAGAGACACACAACGAATTTGATAATGATAAAAGGGTCAATGCATCAGGAAGATGCAATAATTATAAACATATATGTAACTTACAGGCCCAAAATATATGAAACAAAAAAATGAACAAAACTGAACAGAGAAATGAGTGAGAAAGTTTGATACACTGCTCTCAATAATTGGTAGAACTAATCAAAAAAGTCCTGAACTATATACAAGACTTGAACAGTATCAACCTAACAGAGAGCTATAGTAATTTCTACCCAACAACAGTGGAATCCACATTCTTTACATGCATCATTCTCCAGAATAGATCAGATCATATGCTAGGCAATAAAACAAGTCATAATACATTTAAAAGTAAGGAACTCATACATAGTATGTGATCTGACCACAATGGAAATACATTAGAAATCAACAACAACAAAAAATATGAAAAATCCCCTGATATTATTAATTTTAAAAACACCATTCCAAATAACTCATTGATCAAAAAAGACATCACAGCCAAAACAGAACATATTCTGAAATGAATGAAAAGGAAAATACAACATATGATTTATGCAATGTACCTGAAACAGTGCTTAGAGGGAAATTTATACCTATATGACCAATATCAGAAAAAGAGATCTCAAAATAATAACCTGAGCTTCCACCTTAAGAAACTAGATAACCATTAGCAAACTAAACAAATAAAACAACCAGAAGCAAGGAAATAAAATATATTAGTAGAGACATCAATGAAATAAAAAGCACATAAACAATTGAGAAAATCAATGGAACTCATTGCTTTTTGTTTGAAAAATTCAAGAAACGCGAATTACCAAAACAAGAAGGAAAAATTATATATGCATATATATATATATCACAAAATTATATATATATATATATACCACGAAAAAGTATATTATATACCACAACTGTCTTAGTTGGTTCAGGGTGCTCTAACAAGATATCATAGACTAGGTGGCTTAAACAACAGAAATTTATTACAGTTCTGTAGGCTGGGAAGTCCAAAATCAAGGTGCTGGTTGATTTGGTTCCTAGTAAGAGCCCTTTTCCAGGTTTGTAGATGGCATCCTTCTCATTGTATTCTGATATGATGGAAAACAGAAAGAAATAGCTTTCTTCTTATAGGGGCACTAATCTCATCATAAGGGCTACACCCTTATGAAATATCCACACCTAACATAACCCTTAATGGTGAAAATGAATGCTTTCCTCCAAAGATGAGGAATGACTCAACTATGTGCATTCTTGCCACATCTGTTCAACCTTGTACTGGATATTCTTGCCATGGCTATGTAACAAGAAAAAGATATAGAAAAATTATCTTATTTGCAGATGACATGATTTTCTATATAGAAAATCCTATGGAAGTCACTAAAATACTGTTAGAATTAATTAAGGAGTTCATCAAGATTGCAAGACAAATATATTTAAACCAATTGTATTTCCATATACTAGCAGTGAACAATACAAAAATGAAATTAAGAAAACAATTTCATTTACAGTAAGATCAAAGAATAAAATACCTAGGAATACATTTGATATTCAAAGAAGTGCATCTTATACTTAAAACTACAAAGCATTGTTGAAAGAAATCTAGGAAGTTCTAAATAAATGGGAAAATAACCATGTTAATGGATCAAGTAATCTCATAGACCTAAATGTAAGAATTAAACTACAAAACTTATAGAAAATAACAGAATATCATTATGATCTTGAGTTTGGCAAAATATTCTTAGACTTTAAACGTGATCCATAAAATAATTAATTGATAAACTGAACCTCATCAAAATTATTTTTTGTGTTTCAAAAAATATCATTATGAAAAGTCAAGCCATAAACTAGGAGAAAAATATTTGAAAATCATATATCTAATAATAAAGACTTGTATGCACAATATATAATCCTTACAACTCAATAAGACAAACAACCCAACTTAAAAATCAGCAAAACATTTGAACATTTAACAAAAAAAGATATATGAATGGCTAATAAGCAGTTGAAATATGCTCACATTATTAGTCATTAGGAAAATGCTAAATTCATAAAGAGACACAACTACACACCCATTAGAATGGCTCTAATGAAAATGTCAGACAATACTGTCAGAGAAGATACTGAAAAATTAGAACCATCATGCACTGCTAGTGGGAAGATAAAAGTGGTACAGACACTTTGGAAAATGTTTCTTAAAAAATTAAACAGTTATTTACCATACAACTCAGCAATGTCACTTGTAGGAATCTATCCAAGAAAAATGAAAAAACAGGTCCACATAAAAACACATGTATGAATGTTCACGCATCATTAGTCCTAACTGTCCAAAATTAGGAACAACCCAATTGTCCATCAACTGACAAATGAGTAATGTGGTACACCCATATTATGGAATATTACTCAGCCATAAAAAGGAATGAACTACCAATTCACCCTACAACTTGGATAACCTCAAAAACAGTAGGCTAAGAGATAGGAGCTAAACGTAAAAAAACTACAATGCATGATTTTATTTATATGAATAATTTAGAAAAGGTAGATTTATAGGTAATGAAAGAAAACTAGTGGCTTCCTAGAGTTGAGTGTGGGAGTGTGGATTAACTCTGAGGAACAGTGGAATGCTCTAAGTCTGCATTATGGTGAAGGTTGTACAACTGTACATTTGTTTAAATTATAAAATATTTTAAAAGTTTGTTGACAGAAACCATTGTTAAATTTGGTTCATTTACCTTACAAATTGATCATTAATTGAGATAATTTGCTGAGAAAATTAATTCTTCAGCCTAAAAAAGAATAAATAAATAAAACATAATTTGTCCTTGTTCTCATGGTGGATTGTCGGGGGCAGGAAGGATGTGACATTCCTTTTCCTCCTCTATCTACAGGCCTACTATCTGCAATTCCTAGTATCTTTCCTTTTCCAGTTCTGGGATTAAAGGTTTTATTCAAAGGTGTTGCAGGGAATCCATCTTTGACAGCAACAAAGTAAACAATACAACAAATGAGTTCCATTTCACTGCAACTATGCCTGACATTTGAGGCCATTTTTCTATTGTTGTCCTGTCATGGTCTACTTTATGGATTAGGTTTAAAAAAAAAAGGCAATGTAATGTTATGGGCAAAATCTCAAGTAATGGAGATGGCCAAATCCAGGTTTAATCATGTTTAATTCTATCATTTACCAATGCAAGGACACTGAGAAAGTTACTTGATATCTTTCACCCACAGACTCCTCCTCTAGAAATGGAGGTGATGACAATATCTGTTTTCCTCATACAGTTATTTTGAAGATTAAATTAGATATTATATATAAGAACTTATCAAAAGTTTTTGACATTTCAGAATATATCTGAAATATGACCACTTTTCACCTCTTCCCAGGCAATCTCCCTAGCCCATGGGAACAACATTCTCTCCCGTACAACTAAAATAGCTATTGAATTGGTCTCTCCACTTCTGCTTTTTTCCTCCTATTAACGATTGTTCACACAGAAAATATTTCTAAAATGTAAATCAGATTATGTCACTCTCCTGCTCTAAAATCCTTCAGTAGTCTCCTACAAATCCCTATATTATCTGGCTCCCCTCTACCTCTCTGGCCTCATTCCTACCAATATTCTCCTTGATTACTGATCAACCTGATCTTACAATTTCTCAAACTCAGAGAATATATTGCAACTTAAAGTATGTGCCCCTCCTGTCTTCCTTTTTGAAATATTCTTCACATAGACAAATAACTTATTCCCTCACTTCACTCAAGACAAATGACACACCCTCAAGGATGCCTTTCCTAAGCCCTCTAACATAGCAAACTCTGTCACTCTATGTCCCTTTAACTAACTTTATTGTTTTTTGGTTTTTTTTTTGCGTTACGCGGGCCTCTCACTGCTGCAGCCTCTCCCGCTGTGGAGCACAGGCTCCAGACGCGCAGGCCCAGCGGCCACGGCCCACGGGCCCAGCCGCTCCGCGGCACGAACCCTGTCCCCTGCATTGTCAGGCGGACTCCCAACCACTGCGCCACCAGGGAAGCCCCACTAACTTTATTCTTACTACTGAATAATATACATTAATTTTCTAGCTGCTTGTAGTTTTTGTCCCTTCTAGAATATAAGCATCATGAAGGGAGGTCCTCTGAATATTTATTGTATGGCTGTATTTTTAGGACCTACAACACTGCCAAGCACATAGTAGACTCTCAATAAATATTTGTCTAATAAATGGGTGAACGAATGATAAACAGTAACTCCTTTTAGTATTTAAACACTATAATTGAACAAGACTTTAGGTGATTTGACTCAACATCAGCTAAAACACAGAGCATCACAATCAATTTCCTAATTGTAATTGACTACATCAAAATCCTCACATCTCTTAATGCTCATTAAAAAAAATCAAAACAAAACAAAAAAAAGGCACTTTCCATTTCAAATGGATAACATGTTTACAGATCACACAAGTACGTGCATGAAAATTAAATGGAAAATAAATTCAATACCTTTCTATCTAAATTCTTTACTGATTTACTACTATTTTTCTATTTCTGTTTCACCATTAAACTTAATATAATCTCTCTCCCTTAGGGAGCCTCACAGATATTTTAAGACCTCTACACACAATACTACTCTCTTAAGAGAAAAGGAATTTATCCCTACTAACAATCATGGCATCCTAGAAATGTTTTACAGACCCAGTCTTCCCATAGCTATTTATCTCCTTCCCTATAAATTCCCTTATTACACAGTTTAACTGTCTGCAACCTGAGTTTTCTATTATATTTCATATTTACTTTGTAACAACAATAAAACCCTTCCATAAAACACTACATATGATCCAAAAACTCAATGCCATGAAATGCTATGGGAATGAGAAACAAGCTGCTGTTTGACATAGATCCTCGTTTTGGCTACAGGATTTAAAACTTTTTCAATCCAGTTGCCTTCAGGAGCCATTTAGTGAGGGTTGATAACTTAAATACCCATAGTGTTATTCCATGGTTAGAATCTCCTAGGAAGTTGCCTTTTTTATTTGTCCCAGGAGAATTTACTGGGAAAAGAGTGGGCCATTAGGACCCAGGACTGACCTCTGTATGCCCCCAAATGCGTTATATTTGTGTTTCCACCTGGCCATGGCATCCTTTCCACGTTTCTCTTCCCACTGTCCTCCACCCATCCTTAAGAACCTTGTTTAAAGAGGCGAATGGGAGACAACAGCCAACCGAACAATGTCTAAGTTTATAATAAGGTTCTGCTGAAATGATTTTGAATCTAATCAAACTTTTGGAGCCGTGGGATTAAAGTTTGTAGAAAAGTTAACTTTGCCTATATATCTGTCATTTTACCTCCCACTGGAAAGTACATCACCACCAAACTGAGACAAAAAGACACCAATTTAAAAAAACTCACAAAAGTGTAAAAATGCTCTTAGTAGTGGTCTTTGGAAGCCTCCAGTCACCATATAGGCCCCTGCCTCAGTCTGCCCTCCTTCATGGTTACTTACAGCCTGAGGGCCTGGAGGGCTGTCTGTGCACCTTCGGGACTGGTGTCAGGCTCCTTGCCCACTGCCTGACGGGAATACTGGGTTTCACCTTGCCCCCCCTCCTGCTGGCTGGCTCCCTCTGCTTCTAGGGGTTCCCCCGGGGTCCTCAGCATCACAGTCTCCACTAGCCTCTGCCCGTGCCCTCTTCATGTCCCCAGGATTTTCTTCTAACGGGTCTCTCACTGCTCCTACTTGTTCTGGAAGTTCTGGGCCTGCCTGTCCTCCCTCTGGGCCTTGAGCTGCAGCTTCTCCTTCTTGGCTACGAGGGTGGCCTGCAGTTCCCCGAAAGTCTTGTGCAGGAAACTGTACGCAACATGTTCCCCTCCCCAACACCCTCCTGGGTCCTGATGAGCTGCAGGTTATGCGAGGCCCAGTACTGGTAGCGCCGGGCAGCCGCCTGGGGCAGCTCGGTAACACTGTGCGCGCAATCCAGCTCTGCCTCAAAGGCGCAAGCCTATGGCCAGAACTCACCCATGTCCTGCAGGGAGCTCATCTCCTGAGAAGCTTCATCATTCCGCAACATGCTCCCACAACTTTCATGCTATGATAGCGGGATTCCAGCTCCTGGGAGTAGGGACCGTAGTTGATGAGAATCTGGCGCTTGACGGCCTTCACATTCGCCTTGCGCACACAGATGGAAAAACAGGTTCTGGTACACGGTGGCCATGAGCTTCACGTGCACATCATGGGGGCCAAGGCTGCTCAGTACCAGAAGGGAAGGATGGGCAAACTGCCACTCAAGCACACGGGTACAGCGAGGAAACCACAGCATCCACCAGCTTGTACGTGTTCGTCTGGAAGATCAAGGTGGGGCCTCCAGGGAGGTGCATCAGCTTAATGTAAATACTGGTCTCCATTTTGCTCAAGACCAGTAAATATGTGACTCGGCAGGACCCAGCCAGTACCACAGAATCCTGCAAAGAGTTCGTCTTTCGTCCCCGCAGGCAGGCGGTGGCTGTGAGCAGCTCCACGAGACCGTGCAAACAGCCGGAGCAGCTGCAGGTTGCCGCCTCTCCGCAGCTCGGCTAAACACGGAAGAGTGCGGCTGCGCAGCGTGAGCCTCGCGATAGCTGAGCTGCGTGCCCCCAGGCGCATGCGCGTGCTCTTAGGCTCCAGCGACCGCCTTGAGTGCCGTCTCCCGCAGTCTCTTCCACGAAGTTGCCAGTGTCTGCCTCTTCCAGCACGCTCTGCTCACCTCCTGCACCACTGTGAAGAGTAACCGGTAATCCACTGTGCTATATACACATAGGGCTTTCAAAATACGAGAAAACTGAGGTTTCTGGTTTCCGACAGAGGTACAAGATGGGCTATGTTGGGGAGAACAGATAAGAGTAAAATATAGTTCTTGTTAAATTAGACATTGCTGTGGGGAGGCTTGAAATCCGTTCACCTTGACAAATGCTCAGAGCACATGTTTTCATCTCTGATCACCTTTGTGGTTTATTCAGGATCCACCCATCCCCATTCTGCTCTACACAGCTGGGGGCAGGGGGTGGGTTCCATCACCCCTCCAGGTGTTTTTTGTTTTTTGTTTTTTTAAGTGTTCTTTTGATCAGTGTTTAAAATGGCTTTGTTACTGAACTAAACTCGGTTCTGCTCACCTGCCCAGAGTAAAGCCAATGTACTGACACCAGGTTGTGAGGAAAGAAAGTTGCAGTGTTTATTGCAGGGCATCAAGCAAAGAGTCCAGGCAGCTAGTGCTTAAAAGGCCCAAATTCCCTGATGGCCTTCAGGGAAAGGTTCTTAAAGATGGGGTGAGGGAGGGGTTGGGGGTTGTGGGGTGTGTGATCAGCTCCTGGACATTCTTCTGATTGGTTGGTGATGAGGTAACTGGGAGTCAACATTGTCAACCTGCTGGTTCCAACCGGTCTGGGATCTACCTGCTTGTGGGCAGCGTACAGGTAACTTCTTTCACCTGGTGGGGATTTCAGTATTAGCAAAACGGCTCAAAGCATGTGGCTCAGAATATTATCTATAGTCTTTGAGAAGGAACTAAAGGTCCTTGATTTTGTTTTATGACTAAACTGTTATTATTTTGCCTTCCTTGACTGTTTTCCTTTGTTTCTGCATTTTATCACTTCTCTTATTAAATTCATTCTTTGGAACTTCGGGAAGGCCTAGGAGGCTAAAGTTTTTCTACAAAGAAGAGGCGGGCAGAGGCCATGGGGGTGGGGAGTCTGTTCGGGGAAGGCCCCGCAGGGTCCTGCTTGTTTACAACTTCAGACTGGCTCTTTGTTCAAATCACAGACACCTGGTACTGGTGAACCATTTCCACCTCCTTGTTCTGGCATCACTAAGTGTTTCTGTGGCTCAACGTACAAGTGGCTATCTCTCCCCACCCCCACTTTCTCCTTTTGCCCCCTCTCTCCTTCCTGTCCCCACCTTGTTGGCTCAAGCTGATATGAGAGCTATACCCTTTATATTCCTGAAAAGAGTTCACTGTGTTACGCCCCTACAATTATAGAAAACACCGGGCTCTACACGGGATCCCATGGAAGCCCTTCTCATTAGAACTGAGGTTGGCCACAGGCACCCTCGTCCCTCTGCTTTGGGGTGGGAGTCACAGCACACATATAACTCTCTCCAAAGATGGAACCCTCACATATCCTCTCTCAGGCCTTTCTTTCAATGTTTTTATGTCCTTGGGGGGCTTTCTAGAATCATGCACTTGTTTTCAAATATTTCCTTTGCAAACTTCATATTGCTCTGGCCTGTCACTTGGAATTTTATGTTTGGTTTGATCTTGCTATTATATTCATATCACTGAAAAGTAATGGGTCCAGGATTTAAACCTAGGTCAACCTGACTCGAAAGCGCCTACTCCATAAGATGTCCCCAGACACAAGTCCACTGTCTCTCACCCCTCCCCATCTCTATCAATATCATCTTGCCTCTTTGACCTCTTTAAATGCCCTAAGAAAGTGGCGTTCTTGCCACACTCTCTTGGAAAACTTTAGTTTGATTTCTGAAGGAGAATGTATTCCAGCTCTTATATACTAACTTTAAAGAACCCACTAACATAATATCTCTTCTCTTTCCTTTCATATTCTTTATCCAGGAAGTTTCTTTGTGGGAACGCCTATATGACAACTGATCTTCCCACCCAGCATCTTAGAATATGACAAGAGTTATTTTCCTTCTCAGATAGACCTTGTATAATCAGCAACTGTGTTAATATCAGAAATGTTCACCTGAGCATTCTGTATAACCCATTTTTTCAATAAATAGATTTGGCTGCCAAGTGGCATAATTTGTTCAGTTTTCCCTTTGAAATATATTTAATCACAAACTAGAGGTTCACATGGGCCTATATTTACAGACTGTTTGATAACTCCAATAATTGCAAATTTATTTGGTTATATTTTCAAAAAGCAAAAGAATGGCAGTGTAATGTATGCAAGCAGTTTTAACTGGAGTCAGAAGAGTAATAATACCTGCCCAGACACCCACATAAGATTATTGGTAAATGTATATAATAGAACTTTGTAAAACGTAAAGGGATTTTAATACTATTACCCACCCCAACTCTTCGCTTCATAATGCACAGAAAAGTATTGGTTACATTCATCAAGAAAATGCACATAATCCAAAGATATATAGTGGAAACAACACATTATTATTAAAAGTTTTATATTTATCAACACTGAAATTTTCCCTTATGAAGTCAAGAGTACTTTGGAGGGGAACATTGCTTTAATTCTGACTCACTAAATTATTTGTAAACTACTGAATACTTTGAACACATGCTTGAATACATTTGTAATATATCAGGACCATGATGCAAAGGCAAAATATGCAGACAGCATCTTTGTATTTTACCTTTAAGTTTGCCAATTATTTATCTTGCACTTCCCCATATTTCACTTGATGCATTCTATTCAAATAATACACAGTGAGATCAAACCACAAGAACTCCAAATGCTCAGTCTATGATTGCCAGCCAGTAAATAGGTTCTCTTTCAACTTCATTTAAATAACAGCTCCTGGAACTTAATATAATGAAAGGAGCCTGAAATAAAAAGATTGCTCTGCTTTACATGAAACATTCCTCCACACACATTTCAGTAAAGCCAGCATCTCTGAATCATCCCTTTGATAATTATTGAATAAAACAATTTCCAATTACACAAGAGAAATTATATAACACAAGTGCAAGTTGAGTCAATAATAGATTTAATTAAAACGGGCACAGGTGGAAATAGCCTTGGGGGAGGGGCAGAGTGGTCATTTCTTAAAATGAAATTAAAGGGAAAAAGGTAAGCACAGTAATAAAAAGAAAACCTAAGTAACCTATAAATAAATACCTAAGTCAATTTAAAGGTTAAATTTTTTTTCCTGAAATCTCATTACCTTAGCCAAATTTTCCAAAGAATAATTCTGTATCCTTTGAATGCATGCACACCATAGTCCTTGTTAGAATTTATACTGATAAAATGATAGGGGAACACTTAGCACTAACCTTAAGCTATACAAGTTAGGTACTCGATGTGAACTATGTAAGCTCCATATTTATGTTAATTTCTACCATAACATCATGGCAGAAGTTTGTCTTATGATCTGTAGCTCTTTTACAAAGTACTTAAAACTTCCTTTTGGTTGTGATCCCTAGTACCTACGAATATGAACCTATTGCTATCCTCATATATACTGTATATGATAGATATACACACATACATTAATTTTGCTTTGGTTTTTTACTCCCATTTCCCCTTATTTGACTGTAGACTTTGAGGACCAAGAGAGTGAGTTATCAAGTTATCAACTCGTATATACTGAGTGATATGTGTGTATATATATATATATATATATATATATATATATATATAGAAAGAGAGAGAGAGAGAGGTGTCTTTTTTTAATTCAAAAAATGTTGTTTTAGGATCTATCCATGTTGTGAATTATAAATCTAATTGATTGCTTCTTGCTACTATAAGGAATCCATAATATGTGTCCAATATATGCATCTATTACTTATAGACATATTTATGTATACTATGTGCATATATATAATTTAGAGAGATCAGCGTGTATAGAGAGATATCAATATATATGCCACTTGAGATGGTTGTTCTCTTACTCTCTGTACATTCCCTGCTCAACCAGTGTCTGCTTCACTCACATGACTCCTCTTAATTATGGGGCTTAATTAGTAACCACCTACCTGCTTGGCCCAGCTGCTTGTTTCCCTGGTAACTGATGAGCCAACCTGAAATCAATTCCCCCTATAAATGATAGCCTCCTTCTCCCCCAAGTAGCAAAGATTGCTACTGTGTCCTGTCTGTCCTCTGCTGCCCACGGTGAGCTGTCGCTCCAGGACCTTGGGTTTGGATGTGTAATATCGCGTGTCCAATAAGCTGTTGATGTCTCTGTCGCTGTCTCTCTGCTCTTTCTTCTGTCTCGAGGCTGGGCAGCTACAGGGCTTGCAGGCCTGCAGGGTGTAGCCCAGCACAGATAGTCAAGGGGATGAGGAATATAGAAAAACTAACAAAATAAAACAAAAGATACTTTGAAGTTTAAGGGAGTGCAAAGTTTTTTTTAAATAGAGGATTAATTAAAATATAATCTTCATCTTAGATAATTGGGTACTTATGGCTTGTCATAAAAAGTGTTGCATCTTAAAACAACTTCAAGGAAAACAAAATTACCGTGCCCTAAAAACTGTTGGAGGGAACAAAAAGGGGCTTCTGTGTTGCCAATGACCTGATGTTGTAGAGAGTTAGAATAAAATTGTTTCATAAATTACGAGGCTGGAGGTCATAGAGGTTTTCCTACATTTTTCTATTGTCAGGGAGTTGTAACTTTCGCACTTAGGCCTTTAAATAAAACTGGATTCTATTTTTGTAAGTACTATAAGATGGTAAGGCAGTTTTTCCAACATCACTTTAAAGGAGCCATTTTTATAACACCATATGTGTGATACACTTTATATAGATATTATATACCATATATGCTTATATGTACTATGTGTATAAAAAGAAAAAAGCAAATTCTAAAATTAAGTACAATTGTTTAATATGTTTACTTGGTTAAATTAATTCAAGGTTAGATTGTTTCACTTGAATCTGAAGCAGGCTTGAACAACAGAGGTATTATGAAATATTTCTGAGATGATACCATATTAAAATATATTTTGTCTGCCATTGCTTCACCACACCTATTAGGAAGAAGAAACTGAGAAAATAATTAAAAGTCTATGGTAATAGTCTCAGGCTTGAGATGAAATAAGCCTTATAGAAGGAAGTGACTGTTGGTACTTCTGATTTACAGATAAGAAAACAAAGGCTCATTAGTGCTAAGTAACTTTCTCTGAGATTTCATTTAGTGAAAAGATTATCTAAGATTTATATGTAGCTCTGTCCGTCCACTCTTAAACTAAGGCTTCATGCATTAAACCAGGAGTCTGCTTACTTTTTCTCAAAAGGGCCAGATGTAAATAAGCTTTGCAACCCATATTGTGTCTGTTGCAACTACTGTCATTATAGGACAGAAGGAGCTATAGACAACATATAGACAAATAAGCATGGCTGTATTCCAATAAAGTGCTGTTTATAGACAATTTTAATTTCATAAAATTTTTACATCATGAAATATTATTCTCCCCTCAGTTTTTTCAACTGTTTGAAGTCTAACAAATTGTTTGCTTACGTGCTGTATACAAACAGGTGGCAGCCTGGATTTGACCCATGGTCTTTAATTTTTCAACATCTGCACAAAACTGTGTTAAACTTAGGCAGTCAGAAAAGGGCTGAAGTTTGTGTTCTGCTGTGAGATGCTGCAGTGAGATCATTTTGCCTTAAGGATGTAGGTGAAGTGATTTTTATGGCATCAAAAATAGATAGCCAGCAACCAGACAAAAGTGCAAGGCAAAGTTTAAAAGTTAGTAATGGTAAGTATTTAGAAGTCATTCCCATGAGGTTATAACTCAAGCTGAAATAGTATTGAAAATGTGACTTTGGATATAGCCAGAACTATGCAGTGGGAGGGGAGAAAGTAACAAGAGGATGTGATGTGTATGCAGGTATCGGTGAAAAGGGTAGAATGAAGATGAACAAATTCATGGGAAATAGGGAAGGAGATAGTTTCATGAAAGAGGAGCAGGGCTAATAACATCCAAGTGGACAAGGAAAAATTCATGGCTTCATTTAACATCTGAGTAGGTTGACAATGATCTCTGATTGAAGAGCCACTGTAGACAGGTTAGTGTAGGAGCAGGTTACAGATGCTTAAGTAGGTGGCAGAAGGAGACCCGGCTTTCCATTAGAAATGAACTTTTTGAAAGGAGACTAACCTGTATTAGTTTTATGCTGAGGACTGAAGGGGCGAGTGGACAGAATAGTTTCCAGAATTCAGTGAGACCTGAGGCTAAGAAGGAGGGTCAGGGTCCCCAAGCTGCAAATGTGGAGGGCACAGCTACTGCTAGAGGTCTGGCCTTCCAGAAAAAGTCTTCTAATTGGAGAAGACCTAACAGTTCTTAGGCATTTAACAAAATGGCTATAGACAGATCTTTGCCTGTAAAATATTGGCTAGCGTTGCATTTCAGATATCTGAAAATATTTTAACTGAGCGATTTACTTCATTTGATTAGAGTACATCTGAACATATTGTGATAAATACACATTGTATGCTGTTTTGGTAATTGAAATACATACTGGATTTGTTATTACATAAAATACGAATTTCTCCTTCTGCAGTCTTTAGTAACCAAAATTCTCTGCCACCTGTTTCACAAATTTATAATCAACTTTAATACCTTAATTCAATTTAAAAATATTAACCCCAAATATTTTTGACATATTGTTTGGATAGAAAAAAACTGTACTCTAATAAACCAATTTACATTTCTTTTTCTTTTTTTTATATATTATCTCTGTTTACCTACCTTGGATAAGATTAATTCATTGAATCACTAAATGTCTCATGTATGGTATTTTCCTAGACACTGTGGAGGATACTAATTAGAAAACAACATTCCTAGCATATGATGGCTGCAATCAGTTTGTAGGGAATAAAGTCATCTACAAATAAATATATTGGAATTCAGAAGAGAAAAGGACTGGAGGAAAAGAGATAAAGTGGCAGCTTCATGAAGGATATGATATCTGAGTTCAGAATTTAAGAATGGGATATGCCAAGTGACAGGTTATTTTCCAGTTACAGGGAGCAGAGAAGATGTCTCCCTCCAACAGCAATAATTGAAAATAAGCAGGCCCTGGGTACAACCAACACCATCTTAAATGGAAATAAATCAGCAGTGATGCAGTCCTTGGGATAGATCGCTCTCTGGGGAATTACCATTCTATTTACCAGATTCTATAACAATGGGCAAAGTGACAATATCAAACTTTTAATAATGCTCAGTAAGCACTTTACCCTAATATGTTGTGACCACAGAATTTGTAGCAAGTCATAAAACACACTATGTGATCACCTCCTCAATAAATTCCTTCTAAACCTTTGAACTTGACACATTGTAATCCAGTTTGGAACAGTAACAGTATGTTTTATTCTCTTGGAATTTGAGAAAATAAAATGACCTAAGTTTTTTACATTGAAAATCAAGATGCAAGTTCTTATAAACAGCTGCAAGCTTAATTTCTCTAGTCAATTCTTAAATTACTAAAAGGAGAATTGATGTCTGAAAAAAAGAAACAGAAGAAATAGAGGCTTGAGAAAGATATGCTTCACAAACCTGGTTAAATAATGCTTATTCCTTCACAGCTAGCTTATTGTCTTACCAATGTGAAAGCTAGGATTTTAAAAATATTTGTAGTTACAAATATCTGCTCAGTATTACCTTTAATTTGTTTTATATTTTCTTTTGTATTTATTTTTTCTGACGACTTCATCAGTGTCTGTTTGGCAACAATGGGGACTTAGTATGATGTGGTGACTATCACAAGCAAATTCTGAATATATGGTCCCATTCCAGAGCTCAAAGCAATTGACTGTGGCCTCTGTAGGAGATGTATCATGGGTCAACCTATTCTGTTGCCCAGACCTGCATCTCTGCCCCTGAAGAATTGTTCTCAAGAGGACTCACCAATAAATCTCATAGGTGTAAATATCAGTGTGTCAGAACCCATATCACACAGAACCCAAGCTAAGTTGGATGTCCGTTTTCTCCAAGTTCATCCATAGATTCAGTGCAATTCTAGTAAAATCCAAATAGATTTCTCATGAAAATGACAAGTTGATTCTAAAAATGTGCATAAAAATGCATAGGATCTAGAATAGCCTTTTTTTCTTTGGGAAGAAAAAGTTACAACTTACACTACTTGATTTCAAGTTTTACTCTATAAGCCACAGTTATCAGGATATAATGGTATTGGTGGAAGGATAAACACATGGTCAACTGATTGGAGTTGAGAGACTAGAAATAGAACCATACATAGAGTGAATTGATTTTTTGACCAGAGCAATTCAGAGGAAAAAGTCATTGTAACAAAGAGAGTCTGGACCCATAGAGGCTAAATTCATGGAAACATGAAGTACAGATTCCCCGAACAGGTCACTGAGAATGATGACAAGTAGGGCTACTACTACTATACTTTGACTACTGAACCCAGGTATTCTACTTGTTTGGGAAACAGCATCATATAAGGCCATTGCATCCTGGTTGGATGGAGCATCATTCTTGTAGCATAACATCTCAAAGTGGGAACCTCATCTTTGCCTTCAGAAGACCATTCCATCACTCTATCAGTGTGAATCTGTACTTCTGTGGAGTATTGTAAGTGATGACCAGTGAATCCCTTGACCACATGCTTTAATTTATGCAATAGCTTTTCTTTTTTTTAGTTTTAGAAAAGGAAGCACCTACATTATTACTGTAAAATTTTCCTAATCCAAACATGGAATTTCACTAGTCCACCTCACATTTTATGATTCTAAATTGTCTTAGAATCATAAAATTGTCTTAAGTTTGTATCTACAGTATGGTCTTGTCCTTTCATGTAATTTGGAAAATGTATTAAACTTCTCCGCCCTCCCCCCCAAAGAAAAGTAGAGTCATGTACCCACTGCCTCACCATTACTGGTTCTTATGAAGGCCAACCTCCAAGATGGTACCTGTTGAGTTTTACTTCCATGTATTCATCCTCTTCTATAGTCTTCTCTCACACTGAATGGAGTTAACCAATATAACCAATAGGATATTGTGGAAATGATACTATGTGACTTCCAGAGCTATTCCACTAACATGCTCCTTCCACCTTGCTCCCTAATAGATCATTTGCTCAGGCAGAAGCACTTATCAGCATCCAAAGAAGTCCAGACAACCTTATACAGGTTCCATGTCACAAGGAATTGAGATCCCTACAAAAACCAGTGCTTACTGACCAGGTACGTGAGTGAGACATCGTGGAAATAGATCTCCACATGCAATTAATCCTTCAGATGACTAAAGCCTCAGATGACATGTTGAGTACAACCTTAGCTACTATAACCATCTAGCTAAGCAACTCCCAGACTCCTGACCCAAAAAAACCTGTGTAATAAATACGTGTTTATTTTTTTAAGCCACTAAATTTGGGTGCATTTTTATGCCACCATAGATAACTAAAGTAGCTATAAAATGTATCCCTTAGTATAATGCAGTTTTACGTGTAATCCCATATGTGAACCAAACAGTAAATCCTTGGGAATGGTACTGGCTAAAACCCTGTAAGGAGGAAAGAAAAACTCAATCCCAGATTGTTGATTCCATTCGAGGTGAATTGCTGTCCTTTCTGAAGCAATTAAATGACCATCCCTTAAAAGATGGTGCTGTATTGGGAACCCAGTGTAGGTTTTGGTCGACGACAGTTGGACATATGGCAGCAGCAGTAGCCACCTCAGCCTTGGAACCCATGTTACTGAGCCTATGTATAGCATCCATTCTTGCCATCATGGCTCCTCCTCCCGTGTGCCCACTATCCCAGCACCGAGGTGACCAATGAAGAAACTAGTTAATGTCAACTGGCCACGTCATTTTGCTTACTTGTGAATTTAGACCCTACTTTGTAGGCAGGTAAAAGGTGCCCCTTTGGAGAGATATCCTAGCATGCACCATACCACTGGGCATTTAGAAAAATTCACTGATGTGGTAAGCTCTTGAATCTTCATAGAGTTTATCTTCTTTCCTAAAGATTGTACATGCCTTACCAAGACATCCAGCACACTTGCCACTTTTTGCTTATTCAGTCTGATCAACCTGATATCTTTATATAGTGGACTAATGTGGTGTGCATGGAATTATCCAGGCAGACCAGATACCTCTGCACTATATTTTAACTCATGTTATGGCCCAGTATATGGTCCATCTTGGTATACACTGCATGTACACTTGAAAAGAGCATGCATTTTACGATTATTAGGTTTAATGTTTTATAAATTAAATGTAATCAAGTTATGTAATTGCATGTTCAGTTCTTGTATGTTACTATATATCCCATCACTACTTCTGTATCTATATATCGCTATTGATACTTTTGTCTCAGTTGTCTACCCATTACTGAAAATAGGGTGTTAACTATGCAACTATGAATGTGCATTTGTCTATTTTTCTATCTAGTTTTGTTTTCTTAATGTGTCTTATAGTTCTGTTATTAGATTCATAGACATTTAGGATTTATATATCTTCTTGATGAATTAGTTATTTTATGATTCTGAGTGGTTCCTATTTATCTTTTTTATTTTAAGTCAACTTTGTCTGATATTAATATAACCATACCATATTTCTTATGCTTAGTGTTTTCCTAGTGTGTAGTTCCATCCTTTTACATTCAGCCTACTTCTATCTTTGTATGTAAAGTGCTTGCTCTTGATACCACAAAATAGTTGGGTCTTTTTAATCCAGTCTGACCATCTCTGCTTTTTAATTACAATGTTTAGTACATTTATATTTAATATCATTAATTGTATAGGTTGGTTTAATTCAGTTATTTGCAATGTGTCCTTTAGTGATACTATCTGCTTTTGGCTTTCTTCTCCTTTCCTGACAGCTTTGGAGTTGATCAAATACGTTTTATTATTCTATCTTCTTTATAGACTTTTTAGCCGTATTTCTTTAAATTATAATTTTATTAGTTTTCCTAGGGGTAATGATATGCATCTTACCCAAGTTTACCTAGGTTCAGTATTATAAAATTACAAGTAAAATGTCAAAACAGTAGTGAAATTCCATTTATCTCCCATCCTTAGTGTTATTGTTTTCATATATTTTACATCTGCTTATGAAATCTGGCAATATAATGTTATACGTTTTGTTTTAATCATCTTTAGAAAAATTAAAAGAAAAAATGTATTTTATATTTATCTACATATTTGCCATTTCTTCTGTTTTTCATTCCTTATGGAAGATCTAAGTTTCCATCTGCTATAATTTCTCTTCAATCTCAAAAGTTCCTCATTTCCTGAAATTCAGGTGTGCTGCTGACAGTTTTTCTCAGCTGTCATTATCTGAAATACCTTTTTTTCTGTCTTTTTGAAAGATATTGTCATTACTTTCAGAATTTTAGGTTGACCATTCAGCACTGTTTTACATCCAGAACTTTAAATAGTTGATCCATTTTCCTTTGCCTGCCTTGTTTACAGTGAGAAGTCATCAATCCTTCATAATCTTGTTGTTCTATATCTAATGTTTCTTTTTCTCTGCCTGATTTTAAGATTTTCTCTTTATTTTCAGTTTTCAGCATACTTAGGTATGGTGTACCATGTCATGTGTTTTTTTTTTTATATTTAACCTTCTTGAGATTGGAAATCAACAATTCTTGGTATATAAATTGATGTTTCTTATGAATTTAGGAAAGTTTTGGCAATTTCGTTTCAAATATTCTCATTGACCATCACCTCTCTCATCTCCTACTGGGACTTAAATTACATTAGGTTACATTGTTTGAGATTAACTACAAGTCACTGAGTTAATGTTTTGTTAGTTCATTTTTCCAACATTTTCCCCTGTATTCTTCAGACTGAATAATTTGCATTGAATGTCTCAAGTCTAATGTCCCTTTCATTTCCTGACTCTGGTTCTAATAAGTTTATTCTGTAATTTATTTTCACATATTGTATTTTGCAATTCTAGAATTTCTATTTGGTTCTTTATATAGCTTCTGTGACTATTCTGAGATTTGCCATTTGTTTACTCTTTATCACCAATTTTTTCCTTTGTTTTAAAACGTATTAATAATAACTGCTTTTAAACTCTTTGTATGCTAATACCAACATTTGTGTTTATCACCTTTTTTAAAAAAAATTGGAAGTGGATCATGTTTTCATAATTTTTGGCTATCCATGAATTTTTAAAAAATGTAATCTTCACATTGTGTCATATATTGAAGGGAGCCTAACTTATGCCACCTTTTGAAAAGTATTTTGACTTTTAGCAGGCAGTTAAATTGCTGACAGGTCTTTTTGGTCCTTCCAGGCTTAGTTATATCCTTTGTTAGGGTAGATTTATTGCCATTCAGAACTTGGCCTTAGAGAAGTTCCTCACTGTAGTAAGGCATCCTCACCACTGTGGTGTGACCTTTCTAGGACTTAACATTGTATACACAAGGTGCTCAGCACGGTCTTTCCATTATGGTTGGACTGGAAGGCCAGTGTCTCTCAGAACTACACAACCTACAGTCCCAGCACTGCACAACTTCTGGTATCATTCAGCTTTCAGCCTCACAGCAGGGAATCTCTGCTGGGCCTCAGGGAATCTCACCTTGCACGTGTGCAGCCCAGCTCTTGGCCAAGGATCCACAATGAATGACCACACAGACTTCTGAAGCGTTCCCTCTGTACAGCTCTCTCTTTTACAATGTATGCCCTGCAAATTCCAGCTACGTAAGCACTCCACGGCTCTCATTTTTTATCCTCAATTTGGAAAACAGGGTTGCTCAGCCTCCACCTACTATTCTATGGCAGGAAAATGTTAGTAGTTGATCCTCCACTTTTAAGGAATTAAAATATCCTTCAAGGCTTATTTTATTTTATTTTTTTATTATTTTTGTTTTTATTATTTGCAGTACACGGGCCTCTCACTGTCGTGGCCTCTCCAGTTGCGGAGCGCAGGCTCCGGACGCGCAGGCCCAGCGGCCATGGCTCACAGGCCCAGTCACTCTGCGGCAGGTGGGATCCTCCCAGACGGGGCACGAACCCGTGTCCCCTGCATCGGCAGGCGGACTCTCGACCACTGCGCCACCAGGGAAGCCCAAGGCTTATTTTAAATGCTACTAAACTTTTCCTCATCCCTACTACCAGGAATCACCAGTAGTTACCCAGATATTCTCTTTGTACAAATCTCAATAACCTTTAGTTAGTAGCTGGCCTTGAGGATAAATATATTCTTGCTTAATATCCCTTGTTTAGACCAAGTTCCTTAAGGGCAGGTATATTTGTGATGGTGAAAGGGAGTGAGCGTGGGATTCAGTTTTAGGAGCTCATGAGATTTAGAATTAGAAATGGCTTTACCATTCTCTGGTTCTAACTTACATGGTCTTAGAAATTTATCTAACCTCTCTGAATGTCAAATCTCAAGTTTATGGTATCTATGACCAACTAGTTATAGATCAAATTGTCATGAGGATAAAGTGAGATAATATACACAAGTGAAATTTTAACCAATAAAGGGCTCATAAAAGTATCAGTTAAAGCACTGTGAGCAGGTCAACATCATCTTTATATTCATAATCATCCTAATACCTCATAAGTTAAAATTTTATGTTAATTTTTTTAATGGTAGTGATAAAAATCTCACCTTGGAATATTTAAATGCACACAGAATTCATGGCCCTGAAGGGTAATGTTTACTACTGAAATAAATTCTATGTAACTTTTTACATTTAAAAAATTAAACCTAGGGCTTCCCTGGTGGCGCAGTGGTTGGGAGTCCGCCTGCCAATGTAGGGAACACGGGTTCGTGCCCCGGTCCGGGAAGATCCCACATGCCGCGGAGCGTCTGGGCCCGTGGGCCATGGCCACTGAGCCTGCGCATCTGGAGCCCATGCTCCGCAACTGGAGAGGCCACGGCAGTGAGATGCCCGCGTACCACAAAAAAAATAAATAAATAAATAAATAAAATTAAAACTTGAAGAATATAGAACACCACAGTGTTAAATAACTGGGTTTCCTTGAATCAGTGAAGAGTCAGATATATCAGCTAACAAATGGCTATATTTCTTTAGCACTGCTCATATACAAGAGCAGTAAACAGTAGTAAATGACATTTTTTGGATCTTTGTCATGAAACAGTCTTTGTTAACATAACCCCTTTCTACACAAGCTTTTATGCGTAATAAAACTACCCAAAGGTATGCTTGTAACAGCTGGTGGTGCACAGCAGTATAATTCCAGTGAAATGACAAACTTTGCACCAGCCAGGGTGAGGGAATGGATTAAAACTTGGTGTCATCAGCAAATTTAATTATTTCTTAATGTAATTCTTCAGTGCTTTTGTGGAGGGCTTTTTAGAGGATTTGTTTCACCTAATGAATAAAACACTCTAAAAGTTCATGTATTTTCCTTCAAATAATAGCTCTTATATGGCTGTATTAAAATAATGAATTTTCAGCATAGCAGGCTAACAATAGAACATAGCTCCAGTGGAGAAGAAAATTGGACACAATTGAATGCTATGTGGCAAAACATTTAATAAAAGTAAATAAGGATGTCTAACAGGTTTAATAAACACCCTAAACTTGGTAGGATACAGTCAGAAAATAATTTTGTTTTCCTACCACCAGGGCCTTCAGATATCCTCTGTGAGATCTCCATCCCCTCTCCCTGGATATTTTTAACAGATTGCTTTTCTGATAACTTCTAGGTTTTAGAAGAGTGTCATTTTCAGGATAAAAATATCTAGTATAATCTAAATCAAAACCCACGTCTCACACAATTCAAGCATTTTCTCCCTACCCCTGTTCAAAATTGACCAAATGTTTGGGAACCAGCAAGGGGAAAGAAGGATTTTGGCATGGTTCCTCTCCACTCCACAGACTTTGTGAGGTAAAGGAGAGGAGAGAAAGAATGAGAAAGAAATTAGCAAAGTCCTTTTTCTTGGTTAATGCTGGCTATAGTCCTCTGGTGATTGCTGAGTCAGAGATCCAAATGTTGGGTCTTTTATCGGATGTACATTGAAGGATTTTAGGAGACTAGTCACAGGAGCCTTCACTCTAAACCATTCTGACATGGTAATGCACTATATGGCTGACGTCATTCAAACTTCTTGGTCTCTTCCCCCATGTTACTCTCACCTCGATGCCCAGAGTCCTATCCATATGACAGTCTCAGCTACTGAGCCTAAAGGAGAATCTCTCTTTCACTCTCTCACTCTCGTCTTATCTCTATGAATGTTTTCCATTTGCCCCAATCACTTAGCTTGAGACAAGGTAAAACACAGCTCTTCACTTATTGGAAGGGGAGGGAAGTGCACAAAAAACTCTGTCTTTCACATATTCTCTTCAAGGAAGTCTCTGTGGAATACTCTTCTGTTTTACTCATGTATATGTAGAAGATGGATATTTTCTGTAAAGTGAATTTGGTCTCCTCTTCAATTAGCCCAACAGAGATGTCTGTAGCCACACTTGTTAAAATGTAGGAACACTCTCCATAATTTACTCAAACTTGGGGGCAGTCGTCAAATCCCCAGGATGACTATAAAGGTCCCACCTCTCTATTACACATATTTGTGCAAATTACTATTTTTGTTTCTAGTTTACTAGAATCTATCTGTTTTTGTTTCTGGTTTACCAGATCGACCATGAAGTTAATGATGCTTAAGTTTCAGGTCTCTTTACTTGCATGTGCCCCTTCTAAAGCTCTATACCTAACCGTGAATTTGTAATTTTTCTTTTTTCTTGGAGATGTCCCCCAAATTATGTAAGATTGAAGCTCCCAAAGTCTTGTTTTGCCTTTTTGTAGAGGGATATATTTGCAAAGTGTTCAGAGCAAAGGCAAAAATGATTTCACTTGCTCAACTATTGACACCAGTCTTCGTCTTTCTCTTACCAACTCCCGCCTCCAAACTTCTACCCATATGTGCATGTTTAACTTTTCCTAGACTCTAGAGAATGACTTAATGTAATAATCAATTGTGAGAGTTGATTTAAACACACAGTAATTTACTCTGGTACAAATTTCCATAGATGTACCAACAAGTTAAGATCTCAGCACCTTGAGAAGTTTAGTATGGCATCCCAAACAGAAAACTACTGCCATGAATAATTTAATGCAGAAATAAACTTAATTTGTAGGTTTTGAAGGGGAGGTTGGCAGAGCAGGTGTTTGACTGACATACCTAATATTACGGGCACTCTATAAAGTTGTTAACTAAATTAGGTGACACAGGAGAACCACTGGGAAATTGATCACAGTATGACAGAATAAGGAGATATGGATAATATCTCACTGGATTTTAAAAGTCTGTATACTGTTTTGACACTGAAGAAATTGCGGTCAGACTGTTGCTGTCTGACCTCAGCCAGAGCTTCAGGCTCCTGCACTCCTCCACAGCCTCCAAATTTGTGGGTCAGTTATAGCAAAGACGTTTTACTTTGCCAACAACGTTTGGTAGGGACTGCCTGGGCACTGTGTTAAGATGGCATTTTTCTGCCTCTGGATTCAGTCAAAAGCATTTCATGGTCAGTTAGTGACGCTGCCATAGGTACTGCAATGAAAAGTGATGACGTTTATGCTACATGTCTTCCATTCATGTATGAGGATGAGCAGATATACTGCCTCGTAACTATTCTCATCATTATATCCATGTGTCAAGAGGTACCCTACAGTCTCGCTTGGCATTTTCGTGATTACATTTTGTACAATAATCTGAAATAAATACAAAATTCTTACATTTTGTATGTTCATTTTAAAACGTGTGACACTCAGCAGCACATCATAGCAAGGAATGATTGGAATAACTGAATAGAGCTTTTTCTTTCCCTATTTCTAATTCCTCTTCCTCAATGTATAAAATGTAATACCATGTGTTATTCATCAACAGCAATGCAGTGCTGCCGAGCAAATGTCATTCAGTGAGATTACCATATATATATGGCTGTACATCAAAATGTTTTTATGTGGTTTGCGATTATCCAGCATTATGGAAATGTGAATAACGAGTTAAGGCAAATAAGAAACATTCAGTCAAGTGGTGGAAAGGGAGAATTTTTCTCCATAGCAAATGTGTTGAAAGAACTCAGGTGAGAAGAAAAAGCTTCTTTTAGCTGCCACGCCAGAGCTGACAGAGACCTTGGCAATCCAAGTTGGCAGACATATATCACAGCCAAGCACCACAGACACCACTGTCTCTTATTCTGACATGAGCAGACTTGCAGGGCTGCTTCATGGTATCGAGTCAGGGACATGAAGATAGACTCCTGAGACCAGAGAGAGATTGGTATTTTCCCTCTTTCAGTTAATGAGATTTTTCTTTGCCTTCATTTAATATTTCAGTGTCTAATGCCTTTGAGAGGGATGAAAGAAGCTAGTGTATTTAAAACCTCCTGTGTTTCAGGCAATAGGCTCAGTACTTTATACATATTAATTCATTTAACCATATATCTACTCTCTGATATACTTAAATCCACAATTTATATGTACTTAAATCCACAGTTTGCAGGTGAAGAAACTGCAGATCAGAAAGCTGAAGTAATTTGAGTTAGGTTACCCAAAATTTGAACCTGAGCTATCTCTCTTCAATTTGTTTTTTCTACTACATCACTCCACTTCATGATGAAATATTACATTTTCCCCAGTTATTTGTTGTTCTTTGTTTTATCTGCCTGAATCTCCTCGATTATCTATTTCCCACTACCTCGTAGAAGCTGAGATAATTTTCTCACCATGTTTTGGAAATATGACCAACTTTGAAAAGAAATGTAAACTAAGTAATCTTCTTTTTTTTTTTTTGCGGTATGCGGGCCTCTCACTGTCGTGGCCTCTCCCGTTGCGGAGCACAGGCTCCGGACGCACAGGCTCAGCGGCCATGGCTCACGGGCCTAGCTGCTTCGCAGCATGTGGGATCCTCCCGGACTGGGGCACAAACCCGTGTCCCCTGCATCAGCAGGCGGAATCTCAACCATTGCGCCACCAGGGAAGCCCCCAGTAATTTTCTATAATTTGGCTGTATTTCACATTCAATATTTTCCAAGTAGTTTCCTCTTTTTGCTTTTAAGGTAAGTAGAGGTAATGATATTTAGAGATAAGTTGATCAGTCTGCTCACCTAAAACTTTATTCTTTATGTTCTAGAAGGGCAGCAGAGCATCAGGGCAGGGGTCATTCTTGTGATAATCTGAGGAATACCATCGCTAGAGATTCTACCTACCCTTGCAGAAGTTAACATCAACAACAGTTTTTAATATACTTGGCATCTCCTTCTACTCAAAGATCGTCTTCCTCTGCTTGTTGCTTCCCATTTGCAAGGGCTGACCTACATGTTCTCTTAGTTCTACCACAGTCTTTATCCTTTAAAATCCTTCCCCTCTCTTCACTCCCCTACTCCTGCTAAGTGAATCATTATGTCACATAGAAGTCATCATATCTGTAGGCTCCAGTATGGCACCAGATATGTATCTAAGTTCATTTGCAATAAAGATTGCAAATACACTGTTCTAATAAAGATAGCCTTTATCTATTGAGTACTTACTATGTGCTAGGCATTATTTTAAATGCCCTTCATGGATGTAATCAGTTAATCTTCAAAACAACATTGAATGTTGGTTTTAAGATTACCTGCATTTCAGGAAGTCAAGGTTATATAGCTAGCAAGGTTACATAGCTTGCTCAAGGTCTGACATTTTAGTAAGTAGCAGAGCTAGGATTTGAATCCAGTTATTCTGGCTGCAAGCCCTGGATACTTAGCCATTACATCATCTAGCAGGCATTGCATAGCAGCTACTTTATCTGAATAATCTATTAGGCGATTAATACATCCAGTGATGTAAGAACAATTCCTAGTTGTATTTCTTCTGTATTGTACAGATAAAAACTGAACCTCAGGTTCTTTGTCTAAATTCAGTTATTGAGTAGTAGAATGAAGATTGAGACTAGACTCTGTTTTATTTTTGATCTTGTGTTCTCTCCTGATCATGCTAACACCCTAGCAGTGTGTGTTATGCATTATATTTAAACCTCTCTTCTAGAGGATGAGCAATATGTTCTCACAGGAAAATGTTCATTACTATTACATGGCAGTAAATATTTTGAATCAACCTACAATTCCAGAGTGCAAAACAGCTTGTTTTAAAGAAATATCTTCTAACTTAAACATACACACACACACACACACACCCCAAAACAAAAACAAAAACTAGATAGTGTTGTGTAATTATTTATCTTTTAAAAAGAAAAGGGCGGGCTTCCCTGGTGGCACAGTGGTTGAGAGTCCGCCTGCCGATGCAGGGGACACGGGTCCTCAACAAAAAAAAAAAAAAAAAAAAAAAAAAAAAAAAAAAAGAAAAGAAGGGCCTCTCTGTTGCGCAGTAGTTGAGAATCCACCTGCCAGTGCAGGGGACATGGGTTCGATCCCTGGTCCAGGAAGATCCCACGTGCCGCGGAACAACTAAGCCCGTGTGCCACAACTACTGAGCCTGTGCTCTAGAGCCCGTGAGCCACAACTACTGAGCCCACGTGCTGTAACTACTGAAGCCCGCGTGCCTAGTGCCCATGCTCCACAACGAGAGAAGCCACTTCAACGAGAAGCCCACGCACTGCAACGAAGAGTAGCCCCCTCTTGCCGCAACTAGAGAAAGCCTGCACACAGAAATGAAGACCCAACACAGCCAAAAATAAATAAATAAAATAAATAAATTTAAAAAGAAAATGTAAAAGACTTTTTTTTATTTTTTATTTTTTTGGTGGTATGTGGGCCTCTCACTGTTGTGGCCTCTCCTGTTGCAGAGCACAGGCTCCGGACGCGCAGGTTCAGCGGCCATGGCTCATGGGCCCAGCCGCTCCGCGGCATGTGGGATCTTCCCGGACCGGGGCACGAACCCGTGTCCCCTGCATCGGCAGGCGGACTCTCAACCACTGCGCCACCAGGGAAGGCCCTAAAGGACTTTTAAGTTGCCAAAATATATAGTTAAACCTTCAAGTTTTAATATTCCTCACAGGAAAAGTAAGCAAAGCAAAATTTGCTGGGGACAACGTGGAGACCAGGAACTTTTCATTCTAAATTTCTAGACTATCTTCATATACTTGTTAAGTCAGTTTATTTGTATTTTTAGAATTTTTCTTTAATTAGAAACCTCATATTATAAAATATTCTTTATTGTATACTAATATCCCTATTAGACCATTTCTACATATAATGAGGTTTGCCCCCTCTCAGTTCCCCCAGATGACCTTGAATTATTCATTTTAGCATATCATTATGTGGTATAAGGATATTTTCTGTATAGTAAGGTGGTGATGAAAATGGAATATGGTGTCAAAAGATTTATGTTTCTATCATATATAAAAATTCGACCTTAAGCAAGTTCTATGTTCTCAATCTCAGTTTCTTTGCCACTAAAATATGGATAATAATGCCTATGTTTCATGGCTGTTTTAGGATTAAATGAAGTGTTTAACAGGTATTAGTTTCTTCCTCTTTTTCCTACCTCAGTATCTTAGTCAAGGTTATTTTGTGTCAAAGTATAGAAACTCATTTAAACTAGTTTAGGTATAAAATGAAAGTTGTTGAAAAGACATTCTGCAAACTCAGACAATCCAAGTAAAAGATAATCAACTAGGTCTCAAGACAGGTGGGAAGAGCAAACAGTAAGGTGTCAGGAACCTAAACAGTTATTTTAAAATTGTCTCTCTCTACTGACAAATGGCTTCTCAACCTGCTTCTTTCTGTCTGTCTACCTCATTTTTTAAATTCAAATGTAGTTGATTTACAATGTTATGTTAGTTTCAGGCGTGCAACAAAGTGATTCAATTATATTTTTCAGATTATTTTCCAGTATAGGTTATTAAAAGATACTGAATATTGTTCCCTGCATTATACAATAAATCCTTTTTGCTTATCTATTTTATATGTAGTAGTGTGTATCTGTTAATCCATATTCCTAATTTATTCCCCCCTCCCTTTCCCCTTTGGTAACCATAATTTTATTTTCTATGTGTGTGAGTCTATTTCTGTTTTGTAAATAGATTCATTTGTATTATATTTTACAGTCCACATATAAGTGATATATAATATTTGTCTCTCTGAGTTATTTCACTTAGTATAATATTCTCTAGGTCCATCCATGTTGCTGCAAATGACAATATTTCACTCTTTTTTATGACAGAGTAATATTCCATCGTGTATATGTACCACATCTTCTTTATCCAGTCATCTGTCAACAGACACTTAGGTTGTTCTATTTCTTGGCTATTGTAAATAGTGATGCTATGAACATTGGAGTACATGTATCATTTTGAATTAGAGTTTTCTTATTTTCCAGATTTATGCCCAGGAGTGGGATTGCTGGATCATATGGTAACTCTATTTTTAGATTTTTAAGGAAACTCCATACTGTTTTCCATAGTGGTTGCACCAATTTACATTCCCACCAGCAATGTAGGAGGGTTCCTTTTTCTCCACAACTTCTCCAGCATATATTATTTGTACTTTTTGATGACAGCCATTTTGACCAGTGTGAGGTAATACCTCATCATAGTTTTAATATGTATTTCTCTAACAATTAGCAGTGTTAAGTATCTTTTCTTTTGCCTGTTGGCCATCTGTATATTTTCTATGGAGAAATGTCTATTTAGGTCTTCTTGTTTTTTTAAATGTTTTGGCTGCATCGGGTCTTAGTTGTGGCATGCTGGATCTTTCATTGCGGCACATGGGCTTCTCTCTAGTTGTGGCACGCAGGCTCTCTAGTTGTGACCCATGGGCTCCAGAGCACATGGGCTCTGTAGTTGTGGCACACAGGCTCTCTAGTTGTGGCATGTGGGCTCAGTAGTTGCGGTGCACAGGCTTAGTTGCCCCATGGTATGTGGGATCTAAGTTCCCTGACCAGGGATTGAACTGGCATCCTCTGCATTGCAAGATGGATTCTTAACCACTGGACCACCAGGGAAGTCCTCTTCTGCCCATTTTTGATTGGATTTTTTGTTTTTCGATATTGAGTTGTATGAGCTGTTTGTATATTTTGAAAATTAATCCATTGTCAGTCACATCATTGGCAAATATTTTCTCCAGTCTTTAGGTTATCTTTCAATTTTGTTGACAGTCTCCTTTGCTGTGCTAAATCTTTTAAATTTGAGTAGGTACCATTTGTTTATTTTTGCTTTTATTTCTTTTGCCTTTTGGAGACTGATCTAAGAAAATATTGCTACAATTTATGTCAGAGATCATTTTGCCTATGTTCTTTCTAGGAGTTTTATGGTATCAGGTCTTATATTTAAGTCTTTGAACCATTTTGAGTTTATTTTTGTGTATGGTGTGAGAAAATGTTCTAACTTCATCCATTTGTATGTGGCTCTCCAGCTTTCCCAGCACCACTTCCTGAAGAGACTGTCTTTTCTCCATTCTGTGTTCTTCCATCCTTTATCAAAGATTAATTGACCATAGATGTGTGGATTTCTTTCTGGGATCTCTGTTCTATTCCATTGATCCATATGTCTGTTTTTGTACCAATACCACACTGTTTTGATAACTCTAGCTTTGTAGTATTGTCTGAATCTCGGAGGATTATGCTTCCTGCTTTGTTCTTTTTCTTCAGAATTACTTTGGCAATTCTGGGTATTTTATGGTTCCATATGAATTTTAGGATTATTTTTTCTGGTTCTGTGAAAAAT
This sequence comes from Neophocaena asiaeorientalis asiaeorientalis, assembly GCF_003031525.2. NCBI lineage: Eukaryota > Metazoa > Chordata > Mammalia > Artiodactyla > Phocoenidae > Neophocaena > Neophocaena asiaeorientalis. The sequence goes on along the minus strand of NW_020173929.1, from coordinate 5,328,623 downwards.
GTCATTAGTAATTTGACGGGGATCCCATTAAATCTGTAGATTGCTTTGGGTAGTATGGCCATTTTAACAATAGTAATTCTTTTAATTGAAGTGTATGACATATCTTTCTATTTCTTTGAATCTTCTTCAGTTTCCTCTATAAATGTTTTATACTTCTCATTGTATAGGTCTTTCACCTCCTTGGCTATTTTTTTAATGTGATTTTAAATGGGACTTCTTTTACTTTCTGATATTTCATTGTTGGTATAAAGAAATGCAACAGATTTCTGTATGTTAATCTTGTATCCTACTGCCTTGCTGAGTTCATTTATTAGTTTGGATAGTTTTTATGTGGAGTCTTAAGGGTTTTCTATATAGTGTATCATATCTGCATATAATGACAATGTTACATGTTCCCTTCCACTTTGGATACCTTTTATTTTTTTCTTCTTGTCTCATTGCTGTCACTAGGACTTCCAATACTATGTCAAATAGAAGTGGTGAGAGTGGGCATACTTGTCTTGTTCCAGAACTTGTTAGGAAGGCTTTTAACCTTTTTACCATTGAGTATTATGTTGGCTGTGGGTTTGTCATAAATGCCTTTTATTATGTTGAGATATGTTCCCTCTTTACCCACTTTGGTGAGAGTTTTTACTTGAATGGATGTTGAATTTTATCAAATGCTTTTTCTGCATCTGTTGAGATGATCCCGTGGGTTTTGGTCTTTTCCTTCATTAATGTGATGCATCCCATTGATTTTGCATATGTTCAACCATCCTTGAGACCTAGGAATAAATCCAACTTGATCATGGTGTGTGATCCTTTTTATGTATTGTTGGATTCGGTTGGTTAAATTTTTGTTGAGAATTTTTCTTTATATTCACTAAAGATATTGGCCTGTAATTTTCTTTTTTGTAGTACCTTTGTCTGGTTTTGGTATCAAGGTGATGGTGGCTTCTTGTAAAGATTCTGGGAGTGTGCCTGCCTCTTCAATCTTATGGAACAGTTTGAGAAAGATAGGTGTAAGTTCTTTGTATGATTGGCAGAATTCCCCAGTGAAGACTTCCAGTCCTGGACTTTTGTTCTACCCAGGTACGTGGGGAGTTTCTTGCCTTTTGGGAGGTCTGAGGTCTTCTGCCAGCCTTCAGTAGGTGTTCTGTAGGAGTTGTTCCACGTGTAGATGTATTTCTGGTGTATCCGTGGGGAGGAAGACGATCTCCGCGTCTTACTCTTCCGCCATTTTCAAGGTTCCCCCTGTTTTGTTTCTTAAATTACAGATTTTATTTCACTTCTAGTGATTGGTGTGTTCAAATTATCTGCTTCCTCTTGACTCAATTTTGGCACGTTATATGTTTCTGGAAACTTGTCCATTTCCTCTACGTTGCCCAGTTTGTTAGCATGGAAACTGTTCATTGTATTTCTGATTTTTTTGTATTTCCGCAGTATCAGTTGTTATTTCTCCTCTTTCATTTCTTATTTTGTCATTGGGTCCTCTCTCTTTTGTTGGTGAACCTGCTTAGGGGTTTGTCAATTTTGTTTATCCTTTCAAAAAACTACCTCTTGGTTTTATTGATCTTTTATGTTGTTATTTTGATCTGTATTTTACTTATTTCCTCTCTGATCTTTATTATTTCCTTCCTTCTGCTGACTTTAGGTTTTGTTTGTTCTTCTTTTTCTAATTCTTTTAGGTGATAGGTTAGATTGTTTATTTGAGATTTTTCTTATTACTTGAGGAAAGCCTGTATCGCTGTGGACTTCCCTCTTAGAACTGCTTTTGCTGCATCCCATAGATAATTTTTAAGGTTGTGCTTTTTTTTTAAACATCTTTATTGGAGTAGAATTGCTTTACAATGGTGTTTTAGTTTCTGCTTTACAACAAAATGAATCAGTAATATATATACATATGTTCCCATATCTCTTCCCGCTTGCGTCTCCCTCCCTCCCAACCTCCCTATCCCACCCCTCCAGGCAGTCACAAAGCACAGACCTGATCTCCCTGTGCTATGCGGCTGCTTCCCACTAGCTATCTACCTTCCGTTTGGTAGTATGTATATGTACATGCCTCTCTCTCGCTTTGGCACAGCTTACCCATCCCGCTCCACATATCTTTAAGTCCATTCTCTAGTGGGTCTGTGTCTTTATTCTTGTTTTACCCCTAGGTTCTTCATGACATTTTTTTTTCTTAAATTCCATATATATGTGTTAGAATACAGTGTCTTTCTCTTTCTGACTTACTTCACTCTGTATGACAGACTGTAGCTCTATCCACCTCATTACAAATAGCTCAATTTCGTTTCTTTTTATGGCTGAGTAATATTCCATTGTATATATGTGCCACATCTTCTTTATCCATTCATCCGGTGATGGACACTTAGGTTGTTTCCATCTCTGGGCTATTGTAAATAGAGCTGCAATGAACATTTTGGCACATGACTCTTTTTGAATTATGGTTTTCTCGGGGTACATGCCCAGTAGTGGGATTGCTAGGTCATATGGTAGTTGTATTTGTAGTTTTTTGAGGAACCTCCATACTGTTCTCCACAGTGGCTGTATCAATTTACATTCCCACCAACAGTGCAAGAGGGATCCCTTTTCTCCACACCCTCTCCAGCATTTATTGTTTCTAGATTTTTTGATGGTGGCCATTCTGACTGGTGTGAGGTGATACCTCATTGTAGTTTTGATTTGCATTTCTCTAATGATTAGTGATGTTCAGCATCCGTTCCTGGGTTTGTTGGCAGTCTGTATATGTTCTTTGGAGAAATGTCTGTTTAGGTCTTCTGCCCATTTTTGGATTGGGTTGTTTGTTTTTTTTTGTTACTAAGCAGCATGAACCGCTTATAAATTTTGGAGATTAATCCTTTGTCAGTTGCTTCATTTGCAAATATTTTCTCCCATTCTGAGGGTTGTCTTTTGGTCTTGTTTATGGTTTACTTTGCTGTGCAAAAGCTTTGAACTTTCGTTAGGTCCCATTTCTTTATTTTTGTTTTTATTTCCATTTCTCTAGGAGGTGGGTCAAAAAGGATCTTGCTGTGATTTGTATCATAGAGAGTCCTGCCTATGTTTTCCTCTAAGAGTTTGATAGTTTCTGGCCTTACATTTAGGCCTTTAATCTATTTTGAGCTTATTTTTGTGTATGGTGTTAGGGAGAGATCTAATCTCATACTTTTACATGTATCTGTCCAGTTTTCCCAGCACCACTTATTGAAGAGGCTGTCCTTTCTCCACTGTACATTCCTGCCTCCTTTATCAAAGATAAGGTGACCATATGTGCGTGGGTTTACCTCTGGGCTTTCTATCCTGTTCCATTGATCTATATTTCTGGTTTTGTGCCAGTACCATACCCTCTTGATTACTGCAGCTTTGTACTACAGCTTTGTCGTGGATCCCGGGACCCTGGCAGTGGTGGGCTGCACAGGCTCCCCGGAAGCGGGGTGTGGATAGTGACCTGTGCTCACACACAGGCTTCTTGGTGGCGGCAGCAGCAGCTTTAGCGTCTCATGCCTGTCTCTCTGGTCCGCGCTTTTAACTGCGGCTCGCGCCCGTCTCTAGAACTCCTTTAAGCAGCGTTCTTAATCCCCTCTCCTCGCGCACCAGGAAACAAAGAGGGAAGAAAAAGTCTCTTGCCTCTTCGGCAGCTCCAGACTTTTCCCCGGACTCCTTCCCAGCCAGCCGTGGCAAACTAACCCCCTGCAGGCTGTGTTCACACCGCCAACCCGAATCTTTGCTCTCCGCACCCCTGTTGCTGTTCTCTCCTCCGTGGCTCTGAAGCTTTCCCCCTCCGCCACCCACGGCAAGGGGCTTTCTAGCGTGTGGAAACCTTTCCTCCTTCACAGCTCCCTCCCACTGGTGCAGGTTCCGTCCCTATCCTTTTGTCTCTGTTTATTCTTTTTTCTTTTTCCCTACCCAGGTACGTGGGGGGTTTCTTGCCTTTTGGGAGGTCTGAGGTCTTCTGCCAGCATTCAGTAGGTGTTCTGTAGTAGTTGTTCCACGTGTAGATCTAATGTTGTGCTTTTCATTGTCATTAGTCTTGAGGTAGTTTCTGTATTTCTCTTTGATTTCATCACTGACCCATTGTTTTTTCAGTAGCATGTTGTTTAGTCTCTGTGTAATCGTTTTTTTACCCCATTTTTCTTTCTGTGATTGATTTCTAGTTTCATAATAGGGTGGTCAGAAAGGATGCTTGAAATAATTCTGTCCTTTTAAATTTGCTGAGGCTTGTTTTGTGTCCTAGTATGTGGCCTATCCTAAAGAATGTTCCATGCATGCTTGAAAAGACTGTGTATTCTAGGGGTTTTTTGGATGTTTTGTCCTGCAGGTATCAATTAAGTTCAAGTATTCCATTGTGCCATTTAGGATCTGTTGACTTATTAATTTTCTGTCTGGAAGATCTGTCCACTGATGTTAGTGGGGTGTTAAAGTTTCCTACTATTAATATATTACTGTTAATTTTTTCCTTTATGTATGTTTGTTTGTTTTTATATATTTAGGTGCTCCTATATTGGGTGCATATATGTTAATGAGTATAATGTCCTCTTCTTGTATTGATCCCTTTATTATATGGTTTCCTTCTTTATCTTTCTTTATGAACTTTGTTTTAGCACCTCTTTTGTCTGATATGAGTATTGCTACCCCTGCTCTCTTGTCATTTCCATTTGCCTGAAATATCTTTTTCCCTTCCCTCACTTTCAATCTGTGTGTGTCTTTTGCACTACAGCGAGTCTCTTGTAGGCAGCATATTATAGGTTCTTGCTTTTTTATCCAACCTGTCACTCTGTTTCTTTTGATCAGAACATTTAGTCCATTAACTTTTAAAGTAATTATTAATAAGTATGTATTTATTGCCATTTTAAGCCTTGTTTTCCAGTTGATTTTCTAGTTCTTCTTTGTTCCTACTTCTTTTTGTTTTTCCTTTTGTAGTTTGATAGTTTTCTTCTGTATCATGCTTGAGTTCCTTTATTTTTGGTTTTCGTGAATCTATTGTGTTTTTGACTTGTGGTTACCCTGGTTTTCAAGTATGTTTACCCATAACTATACCTATTTGCTTTAGACGAATAGTTGTATAAGTTCAAACACACTCTAAACGATCTACATTTTTTACTTTGCTCCCCCACATTTTGTGGTTTTGATGTCCTATTTTGCATCTTTATGTTTATCCTTTTGTTGTTAATTGTAGTTATAATTGCTTGTACAAAAAATTTGTTTTTAATCTATATACTAGCTTATTTAAGTGATCTTCAATACTTTTATATATTTGCCTCTCCTATTGTGTTTTCCCCTTTCCTATAGATTCTTCTTTCTATTTAGAGAAGATCTTTCAATATTTCTTTTAGGTTAGCTTTAGTATCACTGTATTCTTTTAGTTTTTGCTTGTCTGAGAAAGTATTATTTTCTCCTAAATTATAATCTTGCTGGATAGAGTATTCTAGGTTGTAGGATTTTCCCTTTCAGGATTTTAAATATATCATGCCACTCCCTTCTGGCCTGCAAAGTTTCTGTAGAAAAATCAGCTGATAGCCTTATGGGGGTTCCCTTGTAACTGACTTTGTTTTATCTTCTCACCTTTAGAATCCTCTCTTTATCTTTACCTTTTGTCATTTTAATTATTATATGTCTTGGTGTGAGTCTGTTTGGGTTCATCTTGTTTGAGACCCTCTGTGCTTCCTGTACCTGGATATATGTTTCCTTCTTTAGGTTTGGGAAGTTTTCAGCCATAATTTCCTTGAATACATTTTCGATTCCCTTTTTTCTTTCTTCTCCTTCTGGAACTTCTATTATGCATAGGCTAATTTATATTATCCTGTACATCTCATATGTTGCTTTCATTTTTTTCTTTTGTCTTTCTGTCTGCTGTTTTGATTGAGTGACTTCCATTATTCTATCTTGCAGATTACTTATTCGTTCTTCTGCATTGTTTTATCTGCTATTCACTGCTTTTAGCTCAGTTTTTATCTCAGCAATTGAGTTATCTAATTTTGATTGGTTCCTCTTTACAGTTTCTAGATCTTTGTTAAAATGATATATCCATAAACTTTCATAATGCTTTTAACATTGTTATTACCTCTTTTTTGAACTTGGCATCTAGTAGACTGAAGAGTTCTATTTCATTGTTTGTTTTTTCAGGGGATTTCCCTTTTTCTTTTAATTGGGAGTAGTTCCTCTACTTTTTCATTTTAAATTTCTCTGTCTCTTTGAACTTAGGTGAATCAGTTATCTACTGTGGTCTTGAAGGGCTGTTTTTATGTGGGAACGTCACTGTGAGAGCCCAGTATTTTTGGTGAGAGGGCTGATTTTGGTATGGATGCCTGCCATGTCTTTCCTCAGAGTGTACTGGCCATTATCCCCTTGATGAGGAGGTGTGGTTTATGTTGTGGTGACCAGAGCCTGCACTGGATGTTGGGTGGGGTCTCCTCTTTGTTCTGTGGCTGTCCCAGCTCTGTCAGGGGCAGGGTCTGCTCCTCAGTTCTTGAAGTAAAAACTCTGAGGTTCCAGTTCAGTAAGGCTCTGTTGCCCTTAAGTGTGTTCTCTATCCCCAAGGAAGTGAGTGCTGAAGCAAGCGAGGCCCATGCGGTCACAGTGAACCTATGTGCCATCCATGCAGGCATCCTCCATTTTGTTCAGAAGTAGCCCAAGTTTGCATCCCGTTCTTTGTTGTGTTCCTCCCAGACCTAGTGTTAGCTTGGCACTGTGGGTGGTGATGTTATTGATTCTGGAATTGAGGAGGTTGTGCCGCCATCTAAAACTTGGGCTGCCTCTGTGGTAGGACTCTCCCAGGGCCTGTCCACCCCATGTCTGGCTTTAGGCTCTGGTGTGAAGTGTGTGGGACTGGAGCACTCCCACTGGGAGATAAACCCACTGTGTACTCCTCCCCAGAGGCAGTCTGCTGGGAATGTGCCATTGTGTAATGCCACCTGGCACCGGTGTGTGCACCGGTGGGTCCACTGCTGCTGGACCCGCCCCCACTCTGAGAGCATTGATAATGGGCTTCAGTGATGTCAGCCCTGCCCTCTGCCACGTGCTTGCTCACAGAGTCACCCACCAGCAGAGCCACACACTGTCATGTGCAGCTGTCAACGTGGCTCCTACTGTGGACCCACACCCCACCCTGCCTGCACTGATACTGGGGATCCTGTGGAAGACCTATGCCTTTCCCTGCATATGCTAACAGTGGTGGCCTGGACCGCACTCTAAGCCCTTCGTGCTATCCCTGCACAGCTAGACTGAGTCCTTTTCCAGGATCTGTCCGCTGAAGTCCAAGTTTCAGTGTCTAGCCTCTACATGTACCAGCAGCCCCTCCCAGCATGTTTTGGGCTGTGAAATGCAGCAGCCTGGCAGCCATCAGCACTGGTATCCCTCCATTCTGATTGCCACCAAACCATCACATTCACACAAGGGAGACCAGGCCTCTTCAGCTACTTATCTGCACCACAGGTCTCCCAACTGGCAAAGGGAGTTCCCAGGGCACAGGTGGGAACATTTCCTCTTTCTCAGCTTCCTCCCAGGGGCACTAGTCCTGTCCCAGTGACTTTTTTTTATTGTTGTTGTTCTTACCCAGTTACATGGAGATCTTTCTTACAGCTTTGGTTGTATAAGAAACCTTCTAACAGTTTTCAGTTGGTTTTCAGTGAGAATTGTTCCACATGTAGATATATTTTTGATGTGTTTGTCAGGGAGATGAGCTCCTTGTCCTTCTACTCCACCATCTTGATCTCTTCTACCTCATTTTGCTTTTATCGGTCGATCTGATTTGTAAGCTTTTCTGTGTATGTGGCTAGCCCAAATTTTATAATTAATATAGTCTCAAAATCCATACCTTTAATCTGACTCCAAATTCTAGGGTAGAGAATCTGATTGTCTCCAGTTGTGTCAGTAGCCTGGCACTGATCCAGTTGTCCATTTTGGGGACATAGTTTCACATGAAGTATTAGAGGTACCAGGAGTCTACCCATATGCTTATCAGTGCAAAATGATGAGCTTAAAGCAGGAACTGTGTTTGATATTATATTTTATAAGTGTGTTCATCATCTTTTATTTTTATATTATCTACTTCACCTAGTGTAGAACTATGTACATAATGAACGATTTTTTTCTAATCCTGCCAGTCAGAATCAGAAGTCAATGAATATTTACTGAGTACCTACTAGGAAATTCACACATTGCCATTTATTCCACAGAAAATACTCATAGAGCAAATATTAGTATCCTGATAATGTTGGTTATTTAAATACTGAGTCACAAAAATACTAAGTGACTTGCCCACAATCACACTACAAGTAGATACTAGAGGAGCCTCCTTGGTCTTACCCCAAAACCACATGCAGTCACCTTCTACTGTCAACCATTGCCCACACTGCCTCTAACGCATCGAAGGACCTTGAGAAAAACGTGGGGTAGATTTAAGAAACCCTATAATTCTCTTCAGCTCTACATTAGTGTAGTAGCTAAGTGTATAGAACTCATATTGTGATTTTGGATTGGTGATCTCTGTGTTTCAGTTTCCTCATCTGTGAAAGGGAGATGAGGAAATGAGATGAGGAAATTGAAATGTACTTTCTGCATTGTTTTTCTTTTTTTATTAAAGTATAGTTGATGTACAATATCACTGTATTGTACATCAACTATACTTTAATAAAAAAAGGAAAACACATTTACAAAGTACATTTACAATTTTTAAAGGTTATATTTACAATTATAGTGATTATGAAACATTGGCTATATTTCCTGTGTTGTGCAGTATAGCTTTGTAGCTTATTTTATGCATAATAGTTTGTACCTCCCACTCCCCCACCCCTATATTGCCCCCTCACTGGTAACCACTAGTTTGTTCTCTATCTCTGTGAGTCTGCTTCTTTTTTTGTTATATTCACTAGTTTGTTGTATTATTTAGATTCTACATGTAAGTGATATCATACAGTATTTGTCTTTGTCTGACTTATTTCACTTAGCACAATACCCTCCAAGTCCATCCATGTTGTTGCAAATGGCAAAATTTCATTCTTTCTTATGGCTGTGTAGTATACCATTGTCCATATATACCACATCTTCTTTGTCCATTCATCTGTTGATAGACACGTAGGGGGCTTCCACGTCTTGGCAATTGTAAATAATGCTTCTATGAATATTGGGGTGCCTGTATCTTTTTTAATTAGTGGGGATTTTTCAGGTGTATATCCAGGAGTGAAATTGCTGAGTCATATGATATTTCTATTTTTAGTTTTTTGAGAAACTGCCATACTGTTTTCCACAGTGGCTGCACCGATTTACCTTCCCACCCACAGTGTATGAGACTTCCTTTTTCTCCACATCCTTGCCAACATTTGTTATTTGTGTTCATTTTGATGACAGACATTCTGACAGGTGTGAGGTGATATTTCATTGTGGTCTTGATTTCCATTTCCCTGATGATATCGATTTTGAGCATCTTTTCATGTGCATGTTGGCCAGCTGCATGTCATCTTTGAAAAAATGTCTATTCAAGTGTCTGCCCATTTTCAATTGGGTTGTTTGTTTTTTTGATGTTGAGTTGTGTGAGCTGTTTATATACTTTGGATATTAACCCCTTATCATTTATGTCATTTGCAAGTATTTTCTCCTATTCAGTAGGTTGCCTTTTCATTTAGTCAGTGGTTGCCTTTGCTGTGCAAAAGATTTTAAGTTTAATTACGTCCCATTTGTTTATTTTAGCTTTTATTTCCTTTGCTTTAAGAGACAGATCCAATGAGAGATTGCTACAATTTATGTCAGAGTGTTCTGTCTATGGTTTCCTCTAGGAGTTTTATGGTTTCCAGTCTTACTTTTAGGTCTTTAATCCATTTTGAGTTTATTTTTGTATACGGTGTTGGAGACTGTTTTCCTTTCATTCTTTTACATGTAGCTGTCCAGTTTTCCCATCATCACTTACTGAAGAGACTGTCTTTTCTCCATTGTATATTCTTACCTCTTTCACTATAGATTGATTGACCATAAGTGTGTGTTTATTTCTGGGCTCCCTATTCTGCTCAGTTTATCTATGTGTCTGCTTTGGGCCCAGTACCATACTGTTTTTATTACTGTAGCTCTTTAGTATAGTCTGAAGTCAGGGAGTCTGATTCCTTCATCTCTGTTCTTCTTTCTTAAGAGTGTTTTGGCTATTCGTGGTCATTTGCATTTCCATACAAATTTTCAAATTATTTGTTCCAGTTCTGTGAAAAATGCTATTGGTATTTTGATAGGGATTGCATTGAATTTGTAGTTTGCCTTGGGTAGTATGGTCATTTTAACAATATTAATTCCTCTGATCGAAGAATATGGTATATCTTTCTACCTGTGTCATCTTCAGTTTCTTTCATCAGTGTCTTATTATTTTCTGAGTACAGATATTTTTCCTCCTTAGTTAGGTTTATTCCTAGGTCTTCACTCTTTTTGATGCGATGGTAAATGGGATTGTTTCCTTAATTTCTCTTCGTGATACTTCATATTTAGTGTTGAGAAATGCAAAAGATTTCTGTATATTAATTTTATATCCTACAACTATGCCAAATTCATTGAGCTCCAGTAGTTTTCTGGTGGCGTCCTTAGGATTTTCTATGTATAGCATCATGTCATCTGCGGACAGTGACAGTTTTACTTCTTCCTTCCCAATTTGGATTCCTTTTAATTCTTTTTCTTCTCTGAAGGCTTTGGCTAGGGCTTCAAATACTGTCAAACAAAAGTGGTGAGAGTGGGCATCCTTGTATTTTTCCTGATCTTAGAGGAAATGCTTTCAGCTTCTGACCATTGAATAGGCTGTAAGCTGTGGGTTTGTCACATATGGCCTTTATTGTGTTAAGGTGTGTTCCCTCTGTGCTCACTCCTGGAGAGTTTTTATCATGAATGGATGCTGAATTTTATCAAAAGCTTTTTCTGCATCTACTGAGATAATCATATGGTTTTTTTTAACATCTTTATTGGAGTATAATTGCCTTACAATGGTGTGTTAGTTTCTGCTTTATAACAAAGTGAATCAGCTATACATACACATATATCCCCATATCTCCTCCCTCTTGTGTCTCCCTCCCACCCTCCCTAACCCACCCCTCTACATCTTCATTGGAGTATAACTGCTTTACAATATTGTGTTAGTTTCTGCTGTATAAAAAAGTGAATCAGCTATATGCATACATATATCCCCATATCCCCTCCCTCTTGCACCTCCCTCCCACCTTCCCTATCCCACCCCTCTAGGTAGTCACAAAGCACTGAGTTGATCTCCCTGTGCTATGCAGCTGCTTCCCACTAGCTATTTTACATTTGGTATTGTATATATGTCAATGCTACTCTCTCACTTCGTCCCAGCTTACCCTTCCCCCTCCGCATATCCTCAAGTCCATTCTCTATGTCTGCATCTTTATTCCTGTCCTGACCCTAGGTTCATCAGAACAATTTTTTTTTTTTTAGATTCCATATATATGTGTTAGCATACGGTATTTGTTTTTCTCTTTCTGACTTACTTCACTCTGTGTGACAGACTCTAGGTCCATCCACCTCACTACAGATAACTCGATTTTGTTTCTTTTTATGGCTGAGTCATATTTCTTTGCATATAAATTGATACAGCCACTATGGAGAACAGTATGGAGATTCCTTTAAAAATTAAAAATAGAGCTACCATATGATCCAGCAATCCCACTCCTGGGCATATACCCTGAGAAAACCATAATTCAAAAAGAGACATGTACCACAATGTTCATTGCAGCACTATTTGCAATAGTCAGGACATGGAAGCAGCCTAAGTGTCCATTGACAAATGCATCAGATGGTTTTTACTCTTCAGTTTGTTAAGGTGGTCTATCACATTGATTGCTTAGCAGATATTGAAAAATCCTTACACTCCTGGTTGGTAAATCCCACTTGATTGTGGTGTATGATCATTTTAAATGTATTGCTGGATTTGTTTGCTAATCTTTTGTTGAGGATTTTTGCATCTATGTTCATCAGTGATACTGGCCTATAATTTTCTTCTTTTGTGATAACCTTGACTGGTTTTGGTATCAGGGTGATGCTGGCCTCATAGAAAGAGTTCAGAAGTGTTCCTTCCTCAGCAGTTTTTTCAGATAGTTTGAGAAGGATATATTTTTTATTCTTGTCTAAATGTTTGGTAGAATTCACCTGTGAAGCCATCTGCTCCTGGACCTTTGTTTGTTGGAAGTTATTTAATTATTGTTTCAATTTCATTACTGGTAATTGATCTGTTCATATTATCTATTTCTTCCTAATTTTGTCTTGGGAGATTGTACATTACTAAGAATTTGTCCATTGTTTCTAGGTTGTCCATTTTATTGGTGTATAGTGGTTCATAGTAGTCTGTTATGATCTTTTGTGTTTCTTTGGTGTGGGTTGTAATTTCTCCTTTTTCATTTCTGATTTTATAGATATGAACTCTCTTCCATATTTTCTTGATTAGTCTGGCTAAAGGTTTATAAGTTTTGTTTATCTTTTCACTTTCATTGATTTTTTTCTATTTTTTTAGTCTCTATTTCTGCTATGATATTTATGATCTCTTTCCTTCTATGTGTTTTGTTTCTTCTTTCTCTAGTTCCTTTAGGTGTAAGGTTAGGTTGTTTGAGATTTTTCTTGTTTCCTGAGGTTAGCGTGCATCTCTATAAACTCCCCTCTTAGAACTTCTTTTGCTGCATCCCATAGATTTTGTATTGTCATGTTTTTGTTTTCATTTGTCTCTTGGTATTTTCTATTTGATTTCTTAGGGACCCCTTGTTTGTTTAGTAGAATATTTTTAGCGTCCATGTGTTTGTGTTTTTTTCAGTTTTTTCATGTAGTTGATTTCTAGTCTTATAGCATTGTGTTTGGAAAAGGTGCTTGATATGATTTCAATTTTCTTAAATTTACTGAGGCTTCCTTTGTGGCCTAGCATGTGGTCTATCCTGGAGAATGTTCCAGGTACACTTGAAAAGAATGTGTATTCTGCTGTTTTCAGATAGAATGCTCTATATATGTCAATTAAGTCATTTTGATTTAATGTGTCATGTAAGACCTGTGTTTCCTAATTGATTTTCTGTCTGAATTATCTGTCCATTGATGTAAATGGGGTGTTAAGGGTCTGCAACTGTTATTCTGTTACTGTCAGTTTCTCCTTTTATGGCTGTTAGTATTTGCCTTATATATTGAGGTGCTTCTGTGTTAGGTGCATATTTACAATTATTATACCTTCTTCGAATGATCCCTTTATCATTTAATAGGGTCCTTCTTTGTCTCTTATAACAGTATTTATTTTTAAGTCTATTTTGTGTGATATAAGTATTGCTACTCCAGCTTTCTTTTGATTTCCATTTGTGTAGAATACCTTTTTCCTTTCTCTCACTTCCAGTCTTTTTGTGTCTTTAGATCTGAAGTGAATCTCTTGTAGACAGCATATATATGGGTCTTGTTTTTGTATCTATTCAGCCACTCTGTCTTTTGATTGTAGCACTTAGTTCATCTCCGTTTAAGGTAATTATAGGTATATATGTTCCTGTTGCCATTTTGTTAATTGTTTTGGGGTTGTTTTTGTAGGTCTTTTCCATTCTTATTTTATTATTTAGTTTTATGTTTGGATTCCTTTTTCTTTTTTGTGGGTATATCATAGATTTTTGGTTTGTCATTACCATGAGATTTTACATAGCACTCTGTATATAAATGTGGTAGTTTTAAGTTGCTGATCCCTTAATTCCAAATGCATTTTAAAAACCCTCCATTCATACTCTCCTCTCCTCATGATTACTGCTTTTGCTCTCATATTTTACATTGAATTGCTTTTTGTATCCCTTAGCTGCTGATTGTGGATATAGATGATTTCACTACTTTTACTTTAACCCTCCTACTAGCTTTGTGTGTGGATGTTTTCCTATGTTTACTATATGTTTGCTTTTACTGGTGAGCTTTTTCATTTCATAATTTTCTTATTTCTAGTTGTGGCCTTTTCTTTTTCACTTAGAGAAGTTCCTTTAACACTTGCTATTAAACTAGTTTGTGGTGCTGAGCTCTTTTATCTTTTGCTTATCTGTAAAGCTTTTGATTTCTCTATAAAATCTGAATGAAAGCATTGATGGGTAGAGTATTCTTGGTTGTAGGTTTTTCCCTGTTATGACTTTAAACATATCATGCTACTCCCTTCTGGCCTGCAGAGTTTCTGTTGAAAAATCAGCTAATAGCCTTATGGGAGTTCCCTTGTATGTTACTTGTTGCTTTTCACTTGCTGCATTTAATACTCTCTCTTTATCTTTAATTTTCATCATTTTAATTTCAGTGTATCTTGTTGTACTCCTCCTTGGGTTAATCCTGTATGGGACTCTGTGCTTCTTGGACTTGGGTGAAAGTTTCCTTTCCCATGTTAGGGAAGTTTTCAGCTATTATCTCTTCTAATACGTTCTCAGTCCCTTTCTCTCTATTCTCCTTCTGAGACCATGTAATGCAAATATTAGTGCACTTGATCAATTTAAGACGTCTCTTAAATTGTCCTCATTTCTTTTTATTCTTTTTTCTTTTATTTTCAGTGTCAGTGATTTACACTACTCTGTCTTCCAGCTCACTGATCCATTTCTCTGTATCTTTTCGTACACTGTTGATTCCTTCTAGTATGTTTTTTATTTCAGTTATTGTATTCTTCATCTCTGTTTGGCTGTTCTTTATATTTTCTAACTCTCTGTTAAAAAATTCTGACTTATCGATCTGTGCATCTATTCTTCTGAGTTCTGTTTTTTTTTTAACTTTTTAAAGTGGTCACTTCTTAAGAGTTTATTTTTAGACTTTAATAAATATGTCTTCTCTATTTTTTCAAAGCAGTGATGCATTTCCCAGGGTTAATACTGCCGAAGTGGACCAGTATTAGGCTTGACGGTGTGATTCTGCTATCTGTTTAGTTATCCTTTCTTTCATTTAAACAAAAAAAATTTTTAACATCTTTATTGGAGTATAATTGCTTTACAGTGGTGTGTTATTTTCTGCTTTATAACAAAGTGAATCAGCTATACATATACATACATCCCCATATCTCCTCCCTCTTGCTTCTCCGCCCCCCCCCCCGGCCAGGTGGTCACGAGTTCTTTGATCATCTTTATGATCATTACCCCAAGCTCTTTTCTTGGGTAGATTGTCTGTCTCCATTTCACTTAGTTGTTCTTCTGGGGTTTTATTTCATTCCTCATCTGAAACATGTTCCTCTTTCACCTCATTTTGCCTAAGTTGCTATTTTTATTTTTATATATGTGATAGGTTAGTTATGTTTCTCCACTTGAAGAAGTGCTTTTTGTAAGAGATATCTTATGTGTCCCAGCAGTGTACTGCCCTCTCCTAATCCAAACTATATGCTCTAGGTGTTACCTCTGTGAGGGCTGAGTGCATCCTTCTGTTGTGGTAGGCTGACTACGTGTACAGTCTGGTAGACTTGGTTGGACCCTGGTCCGGTTGGTTGCCAGACCCTGCCTTGTGCAGAGGCTGCTGGCTGTTGGTTGGTAAGGCCTAGCCAGGGGGCAAATTACTGCAGAACCCCTGGAGGCTCTGGGACTAGTGCTGGCTCATTGTTTGGGCAGAGTTGGGTCCAGAAGACTCTGGGGCCGTTGCCCGCCCACTGTTGGGTGAATCCAGGTCCTGGGGTGGTTGGTGCCAGACTACTGCAGGCAGAGCTGGCACCTGGAGTCTGGCTGCAGGACCCGGGCATCCCAGAGCTGTCAGATTGCTGGGGGTGGCGGGAGGTTCTTGACACAGGTGGTACAGAGGTCCAGGGTGTCCTGAAGCTTGTGTTGGCCTGCAACTGGGCAAGGCTGTGAGCCAGTTGGTCCCAGGGCAGTGTCTGGCCTGCTGTGCACAGGCTGGGTCCTCAAGCTGTGGGAGTGTGGTTTTTTTGCATCTGTCATCTGCCCCCTTGTGGGTGAAGCTGGTCCAGAGGCTAGAGGAGGTTTTGTGGAGGGCAGAGCCAGTTCCTCTCCACTGGTGGATGGAGCTGGGTCCTGGCCCTCTGGTGGGCAGGGCTGTGTCTAGACGAAGCTGTGGGCTCAGGAGGTCTTAGCAGCCTGTCTGCTGATGGTGGGGCTACATCCCTGCCCAGTTAGTTGCTTGGCTTGAAGCGTCCCCAGACTGGTGCCTACAGGTTGTTGGGTAGGACCAGGTCTAGGCACTGATGAGCTAGAAGGAGAATTCCACAATGGCAGCCTCCAGCACCATTGTCCATGTGGTTGAATAAGCTCCCCATAATGGCTGCTGCCAGTGTCTGTGTTCCCAGAGTGAGCCACAGCGCCCCCCACACACACACCTCTCTAGGAGACTCTCCAAGATGTAGGTTTGGCCCAGTCTCCTATCAAGTTATTTCTTTTGTCCTGGGTCCTGGAGAGTGGGAGATTTTTTGTGTGCCCTTTAAGAGTGCAGTCTCTATTTCCCCCAGAAATTAAGCCCCACTGGCCTTGAAAGCCAAATACTCTGGGTGCTTGTCTTCCTGGTGCAGGACCACCAAGCCAGGGAGCCCAATGAAGGGCTCAGAACTCTCATTCCTGTGTGAGAACCTCTGCAATATAATTATTCTGCAGTTTGCGGGTGGCCCCCCTGAAACCTGATTATATCGTGAGTCCACCCCTCCTACCCATCTCTTTGTGGTCCCATTTTTGTCTTTATTTGTAGAAGATCTTTTCTGGGAGGTTCTGGTCTTTTTCATCAATGGTTGTTTTGCAAATCATTGTGATTTTGGTGTGCTCATGGGAGGAGGTGAGCTCTTTCTACTCCACCATCTTGACTGATCTCCAGTTTCTACATTATTAAATTGTTAAGAATTCAATGACACAATCAAGTGTCTGTCACATAGTAGTATCAACAGCTAAGAATTATTGAACATCTGCTCTGTGATAGGTGTGTTCTAATTATTTTTCTTGGTTGACACTCTTAATACAATGACCCTATGTTATCCACTTTATACATAAGGAAAATAAAGCAGAAGTTTCCTGCTCAGTTTCACATATCTAGAAAATAATTGGGCCAGCATTCAAACCCAGGCAATCTGTTTCCCTAAAACTAGGGCTCTTAATTATGACACTACACTGAAAACCAAGAAAGAGTTAAATAGCAGAGCTTCAGTAATACTACCTGGTCTTCTGATTTGTTCTATGATGATTCATGTCACGTAACCCATGATCTTTCATGAATTATATAACTTGGTTCTATAATATGGATTGTTAATGTATAACCATCCCTTATAAAGTATGCATCAGACCATCTTTGCATTTGTTTTAAACACAAATGCCTATGGCCACTGAGTCTTGTGACCTTCTAAGAGTGGAGCAAAACCAAGAGTAATTTTAGTTAGCTTCACAGTTGATTTCCTGCTGAAGAACCAATAAATCTGATTGGGGGGCCTTGTTCACCACAGAAGAGCTCACTTACTTTCTACATGAGACTCAACTTTAGTGCCAGTGAATTGGAATGTCCAAGGGTAGGGCCTAGGAAATTGAATAAATTCCCCAGACTAATGTTTTGCACAACAACATTTGAGAATCATTGTCCTAGGTTAAGACTTAAACGGTCTGAAAAGTTTCTTTCCCGGTGAGGCAATAGGAAAGTCACAGACAAAAGTGCTGGCGATGTCTCCCTGTTCACTAACCCACCGTGATGTGGAGCTGCCTGGCCTTCATCTTACCCACAGAGCAGAGCAGTTGCTTTGGTATCTTCCAGGTTAGGTGTGCTCCCCTAATACAACCAATTGTTATGCATTTGGATTTTCTTTGGACAAGCCAGCCCCTTCAGTGTTTCCTCAATCAACTAACAGTGAGAAAACTTAGGCTAGGGCATGTTAAAGAAGCTTCTAAGTCAGCCACAAGGTTTGCAGTTTTAATTTGATGTAATTCATAAATTACTGCTGTTACTGATTCTGTTGTAGCTGGCGAACCCTGCTGCTATATAAGGCAGCTGCCTTCTGTAGTTGAGGTGTGCCTGAATCCATTAATGGATGTCTTGGTCACAGATACAATTTTATAACAGGTGTCATTTACTTAGACTGACACTGCATGTGGAAATCCCTGCTGTTTCCCTTTTGCACACCAGTGAGAGGAAGCTGTTTCTTTGCTGCACTCGAAGTTTCTTTGCTGCTGTCAGCTGATGATTCAGAACACAATAGCTACCTTTTAAAAAAAGTCCACTGGGAGACATTTCTCAGTATGGCAAAAATAACCATTTTTGCATCACATTTCTTGTGAAGCAGACAAAGAAACTTGGTATAATAACAAGAAGGGAAAGAATGATGGAATGCACATAGTTACACATCTGAAGTCCAAATCCTGCATGGGCTTATCATTTCATAAGGAGCATTGTAGTGAAAGCTACTTCATTTCTTTTGACATTAACTCATTTTTTCAACTCTTTTTTTTCTTAGTTCAAGAACACCAAAATTTTTAAGATATACCAATCATTTATTAGCAGGTTTTCAGGAATAAAAATTTTTAAATGGAAAAGGTGTATTGTATTTACATTCTATTGATTATAAAATACAACACAGACTAAGAAATATTAAAATGGTAAGAAGTAAAAAGTACCTTAAGCCTAGCAAATATGGTGCATTTATTATGACATTCTTTAGGCCTTTAAAAAACTTTGTCCTCAGTGGCCAAGAGTCAATTTATAATTGTGTTAAAAGGCCTAGGGATAATACTTCCAATCACAAATTAAATTTGATTGGCCTGAGCGCCAATTTGACATGCTGTGTATAATGTGTTCTATTTTTCCTCGTTAGGGGAAAAAAAAAACTTGTGAGAAAATAGGTCTGCTTATTACTGTCGTTAATAGCTAACACTTGGTACTTTCTAAGCATGATCTCATTAAATACACACAGAAACCCTAGGGCCTAGAAACTATCATTAACTCCTGGAGTAGTAATTAGTGCTGTTCACCAAATGTTTCTTGCCATCCACCTCCTGGGCAATTGATATGATTCCACTCCCCCAAATTCCCTGCCACCTTTGATATTAGGCCTTTCTGTTGGCCTGAATCCTAAGCGACCATAATGAGTAGAACACCCTGTCCACCCACTTTGGACAGGAGAGAGAAATAAACTTTTATTAGGATACCGAGATATGGGGGTTGTTTGCTACTAGCATATAACCTATAATGTCCTGACTGGTATATCTTCATTTCCTATTAAGAACTTAGGGTCCTTTCTCCGCTCTCATTACAGTCTCTGTTCTTCATTTCCCCCTGAAAATACAGTTCCTTGCTGCTCCAGTTGTTTCAATTCCTGCTCACCTCTTTAATTTCATGGCATAATTTTCTCAGCTCTTCTGAATACCTACTTTGCAGTTCTCTCAAGTCTTTGATATTCAATGGAAATCATCGCCCTAAAGTGGGGATGGGGTAGGAAGAGGTTTAAAGTTCCAAAGAAAATCTATACTGTCACCCATCTACTGAAAGGTAAATAGCAGTGACCAGTTTCTGGGCCTGTCTTCAAAGAAAAACATCTTCATTTTACTCCCTGGCTTGGGAAATAGGCTCGTGGCCCCTCAAATATCATGGTCAATTTTTATTGTATATTAAGTTTTTTAACTATGAGTCACTTCTTTAAATGTTATTACAGGACTCTTTAACAATTCTGTCACTATAGTCACTGAGGGTCAAAGTAGAATTAAGCAAGTGGACCCTAGTGTTTGTTTAGATTTAAAAATCTAAACTGTGCCATTTTCTTATGTCTCAAACTTAAGCAATTTAGATAATCACAGTGCCTCAATATAACATGGGGATTATACTGGAACGTACATTTTGAGGTCACTGGAAATATTAAGTTAATATATTAAAAATTTTGTACAATAAGTTAGTTATTATCACTATTTCCCCCAGTGTGGCAGACTGCAGAAGCTCCTAAGGTGAATAGAGCATGTTTGTTTTTTTTTTTTTTACATCTTTATTGGGGTATAATTGCTTTACAATGGTGTGTTAGTTTCTGCTTCATAACAAAGTGAATCAGTTATACATATACATATGTTCCCATATCTCTTCCCTCTTGCTTTCAGGATCCTCACAGGGGAGGAAGGGACACACACAGATTATTGCCGTGCAGTGTGTTGATTTTTATGATGGCTATAGGTAGAAAGGTATGCAAGCATGAAGGAAGGAGAATTTAATCTTGGCTGAGGGAACCAGAGGAAGCAAGATTTGAGCCGAAATCTAAAATTTAAGTCTTAGTAGGTGGACAAGGAAATTCCTGGCAAAAGGAATAGCAAAATCATGGAGTTCTAAGAGCGTAGACTTAAAGTATAAGGAGAAGGGATCATGAACAGAATCTGGAAAATTAATTAACCAATGGTAGTTTGACACGTACTTGTGTGTGTGTGTGTGTGTGTGTGTGTGTGGTCTTTAGCTGTTTCTGTCTTGTGTTTTTGGTTTTTATCTTAAGCTACTCTAAATCCTTTTTGCAAGAATGTGAGGTATAAAAACAGATGCTTTTAGATAGCAGTGCTTAACCCTTAGCACCTTTGTGGGAGTTGTTTGACAGCCAGCTGAGAGTCAGGGCTAAGAGATTCCTAAAGGTAAGTGGTCCTGGTAATGAGGGAGGGACACACTGGAATGAGCATGGGACCAAAGGTTAAGTTAGGCCTTTTCTACTTTTTAGTCATTTCTTGTAACACCTACACTTATTTTGCAATGTCTCTGCACCGTTGGTACAAATATTACTTAAGCATTTTTCTTTGTTTACGTTTAATACTATGATGTCTCCTCTTCGGTAATAGTGTCAGTGAATTCAAAAGGTATGTATGTGCTGGTTGTAAGTTTCTAATACACATTAAGATAAATATGAAACTAACTTTAAAAATTACTCCATTGCCACTAAAATCATGTTCATTTATCCCACCTGGTACATTTATCACATTTTAGAGAAAAGTGTTCTTAACCAGTCATGAGAGGAGTTCCTGGCTTGAAGAGAATGACATGTGTACCAGCCCAGCTGTTTCTAGTCATAATGCTTTTCAGAACCAGCAGATTTCTGAAAAGGAGTTAAGTATACTGAGGGAGCAATAAGAAAGGGAGAAAGAAAGAATTAAAAAGAGTGAGAATAAAAGGGAGAACCCATCACATCACTACACACCTTGAGGCACTACAGCGTAGAGGTTCCGACAGTAAAATCTAGCAGCCACTGCGGGCGCTCGAATTCTCTCTCTGCCACTTGCGAACTATGTGATCTGAGCAAAATTTCTTACATTCTTTGTACCTGAGTTTTCCCATCTTTAAAACAAGGCTGGGCTTCCCTGGTGGCGCAGTGTTTGAGAGTCTGCCTGCCGATGCAGGGGACGTGGGTTCGTGCCCCGGTCCGGGAGGATCCCACATGCCGCGGAGCGGCTGGGCCCGTGAGCCACGGCCGCTGGGCCTGCGCGTCCGGAGCCTGTGCTCCACAACGGGAGAGGCCACAACAGTGAGAGGCCCGCATACCACAAAAAAAAAAAAAAAAAAAAAAAAAAAAAAAAAACAAGGCTAATCATATCCCAAAAAGGTTTTCGTGAGGAGTAAAAGTTGACGATTGCAGGGTGCCTGAAGTGATGCCAAATAAACGCAAAATAAATGTTAGGTAACATTATTCATATTAGGTACACTAGTACTATAATGAGTAATTTAGTACTTTTTGAAGTAATTTAGTAATTTTTGAAGCCTGCGAGGGATTTTTAAAAACTGCTCAGCCGACTCAATAAAAGAAACCAATTCTACAGTTAGTTCTGTATTTGAACGTGCCACAAGCACAATTCAGTACGGCCCAGGTAATAGTCTTGCATTCAGGATGGTGAAAGGAAAACTTCTGGTCTCCATTGAGATCCTCTTCTTCCAAGTGTGATCCTCTGCCGTATCCCACACCAGAATGGACAGTGGTCCTATTCCATACTTGTCTCAAGGTATCCATGTTCGGATTGGTCACCGCCTTATTGCAGAGTATACTCTGTTTGCAGAAAAAATTTAATCTTTACACTTGCCCTGACTCAAAGTTAACTTTAAGTGCTACTTTAATGAGTTTCTTTCAGATCTTAGATGTTCTGTCTGCTTCACTTTGTAACTTAAGAATGGTTAAGTTTAATTTGTTTGGACTTAAAGTTCTCAACAATATTTACACTTTGCCTCAGGCTCCTCTTCTCCACCTCAATCAGCATTCTTTGATACTTGTCAGATTTTAATCCACACCATTTCTTGCGTCACATTTATTTCACTTTGGGGGCTCAACCCCCCTGTTCAAAAAAAGGATATAAACATTGCACAAAAGCAAGGAAGCCATTACAGTGCCTAAGTCATACCGCTCAACGTCCTCTATAGCTGCTACTGATGGCATTTCTATTTATCCTTATCATTTATGAGGCTATGCTATGAGAACTCTCTAAGCTTTGTTTCCTTCAGTCCTATGAAATGTCGCTAAACATGGTCAAAGATTCTCGTCTCTGACAAGACAAGTTTATGACAGCGCATCACTTATGATGACCATGGAAGTATTTGCAAGGCAAATGATATTTTAGAGAACAGAGTTTCACAGGGTATTTCTTGCCCTGGGTACCCCATAAATCCTTATGCACCTTGAAGATGGAGTGTGGTCCTTTGTAGATGCAAGAATAGAATTTTACTAAGTGATTGGGGAGTGTGGCAAATGTTAAAGAAACCAGGTCTATTCAAAGGTAAGGGGAATGACTTGCTGGTCAATAGAGATCATTTCTAGAATTACAAGAGCAACCTTGCTGAACCTGGAAAAATTATACAGTAAAATATACCAAGAGTCCTTATTCTAGGAATTGTAAAACTGCTAATTATCCACTTTAAGCCTTTTGCTACATTTTGCTCTGGGTCAGCTGCCAGGCTGATTTTTGGCATTCACTTCTGTACCTTCAGCTTTTGATAGACAAATAGGATAAACTTCTTTCCACCAAGTAGGAGAAATATTTTTCCCCAAATTCAGTAAGAATAAATTACTCATTAAGGGGAAAACAAATTACAAATCACTTCTTAAGGAAAGACCTGGAAAAATATTACCATAGGTTTGCAAAATAAATATGTTTCTCTACTATGGTTTTTTGTTAAGGAGAAACTCCACATGGTACTTCTAACAGTTGACACACCCTTCTCAATTTTTTCAACCATGTTTCTGTCATTTTCTAGGGTCCATATCAAAGCAGCTGTATTTTTATTTCTGCTCTTCATCTATTCTCTCATTCACTCTGCCACAGACTGTGACTGACAATTTTGATGAGGTTTTTACCGCCCAGAAATGTCTTTGCACCATTGTTTTCAATGGCTGTTTTAACTGATTCCATCTGCTCTTTGTTCCCCCTTTTCCTGTTGTGTGAAACATTTCTGAAATACAGTGCCGGAAAGAAATGCGATCCTGCACTGCTGTCCTGTGTTGTGCCGCGCGTTCATTTTCAAGCTGCTTTGCTCTGCAGCATTCATTTCTCCAGGAAAATGGCGAAGTGTTGATGCCTTGAGGGGCCGACTTGGCTTTTTTTGTTAATCATAAGTAATTAGAGAAACTGCCACATGTTGTTTTGGATAGTGTTTAAATTCAGAAATGCTGTGAAAGGGGGATATATACAGCTGGATTAAAGATATCCGAAGGCAAATTAGTATTTTCAAAAGCTCAAATGGGTTGATTTGTTACTTCAACCCACTGGAAAACACCTGGCTCTGCATAAAATTGAAGACTCAGCCTAAGGGAAAAATATGTAACGAGGCACCGCACGGAAAAGAAATCATGGCTCCGTTTCATTCTCCGCTGTACAATTAACCTTCTAGACAGGAAGATGGCTACATGCGGGATGAGGTATGCCATGAAGTCCCCTCAAAACCCCTTCCTCCCTCTTCCACAGTACCCAAAGTGCCCTTTAGGAATTATTCCTTTGGGTCTTAAAACGGTCTTAATTACTAAAACTCTACTTTTAAATTGTCAGTATCTTCTTTAGAGGATACTTTTGCAGGGGTAGGTTTCATTTAATTGTCTAAACACGTCTGCTAGCCAGGAGGGAAACTATGTTGAAAAGTTGACTTAAGTAGGTTTCTGTGTTGGGGGAGCAGGCATAGCAGGGTAAAGGACAGGAGAGTTGAAGAGCTAATAGTGAGTCACTAAAAGCCCAAGGTAGACTCTTAGGATCTCCGTGAGGGATGGAAATTAAGGATTATCTAATAACCACTTGTGTCCCTTAGCCATGCGCCAAGTGGATACCTAGTTTACAGTTTTTCCTAATGCATTTAATTACAGTGAACCTACTGAGACTTTTTTCCTATCCAGCTATTAACCACTGTTAAATTCAATCCATCCAGTAAGCCCTTTAATATGTCCATGGGGTAAAGAATACTTCCACTGCCTTCCCAGTTAAGCACCAGAATACTCCCTAGGAATTATAGCAGTAGTCCCAACTGGACAACACAGAGGGAGGAGACTCAAAGGATGAAGAGGCAGTTGGGGCTCAGGACATACAACCCCAAAATAGGGCAGCTTGGCATATTGAATGTCTTAAGCTGAAGGAGTTTGGGGAAATGGTAGAAGCAGAAAGGTCTCTTTGTTCTCCTATCCCCCCCTTACCCTATTTCTCTGAAATGGATCATAAAATCCTCATGTGAGAGGGACCCTCCCTATACCCAGAGGAAGGGAGTAGGGACATAAAAGAAGAATCCTAACAAATAAGTCTTTCTAAGGTTCCCCCAGTTTATTACAATGACCTAATACTCCTTAACCTATCATATTCTTCCATGACTATCCACTCCTTGTCAAACCTAGCACAAAAATACAAAGTCTGTCTCTTTGGTTCTTCATTTCCTTATGAAGGATCCTTGTCCCATAAAACTTATTTAAATAAACATGTATGGTTTTCTCCTGGTAGTCTGTCAGTTTATTTTCATACCCAGCCATGGAGCCTAATAGGATCAAGGAAAAACCTTTTTCTCCCCTCCGAGGCTAAAGTAATAGCCAGCAAAATCAGAGTTCTTTTCAATTGTATCAGCTTCTCCCATACATTTCTGACCTAAATCAAGACAGGATCCTGTAACTTCATTGCCAGGGACTCTAGAAGTTGCTGTTTCATGGATTGTCTCTCAGGTAGGTGTGCGCAGTGCCCATCTGATCTTTAAGAGAATGCAGCATACTTACAAAGCTACATCATAGTGTAATTTTGCACTTACCTTGGGTATAGACAGGATATTAACCGAATACTTCATTCTAAAAGGAGTTGTCAAAATCCAAATGTCTCCTCAACTATACATTTCCAACCTCTGGATCTTAAAAAGAATTAGATGTCAAGACCCTTTATCGTTCTGAAAACACATACACAGCCTCCATCCCTACAAATAATAACAGTGACAATTAATATAATAATGGTCAAGAATGTATAGACACTGCAGTAACCAGTAGTCTGCCAGTCTCCTTGTCTATGAACTCTGACCTACAGGACTGGTATTTTCATGAAAGACAGACTATTTCCAGGAAAGTCATAGATCATGAAGGGATGAAATGAACCAGGAGAAAAATGTCTTGAAGCAGTTTTCATCTATCCGAAATCTATAGCTGAGGGTTGGGGAGCAATGCCCAGCAGTTGATGATTATATGATCTTATGCAAATCATTCATGAACTCCAATCCTCAGTTTATTTAGTTGTAAAAAAGCGGGAGAGACACTCATCAAAAGGTTTCAGTCCTGTCTGTGGAGGCTTTTAGTTTTCATAGTCACCTCAAGGGTCACTGCAGGTTTGTGGGGAGAGAGCAGTTGGGTGAGGCTCCAGTCACACGCTGTCCCTTCCCCTACTCCCCCGCCCTTACCAGGGGAAGGGCATCTTCAGATGCTGGAACAGCCTCCTCAAAGCACAGCTTTCATTATCAATATCCTTCTGAAAATGGACCCACACTGTCCTGAAAATAAAGTCAGACTTCAGGTCCGTAATGTTGCACCCCAAATAATTTCCCACAGTCCCTCATATTTTAAGCCAGTGCTTTGCTCATCTATCCTTATGCCGTGAATGACTTATTTAACAATTTCTGCCTTTGAAAATTTTCCCCATTCCTCAAACCCCAGGTCAAGAAATATGTTTGTTCCCATGAAACCTCCCCTTCTCCTGTTTTCCCACTTGTTCCCCATCCTTTCCCACCCTTTCCCCTCTGCCCATTATATCACTCCTTCATATTTGTAAATTTGTGGGGTGTGCATGTGTAAAAGAGGAGAGATTCCTCTAGCAAACAGAAACATTTCTGAGATAAGCACCATCTTATTCATGTTTATATTTAAATACACGCATGTGTGCTCAGTAAATGTATGTTGAACAGAAAAGCATTTTTGATAAAAAGTTCCACAGCTCGAATATATGTGAAAATCACCTGGATTGAATTGCCTAAAGGCTCTCTCTGGTTCTCAAGCTGTGGAGTTCCTGTGAAATGTTAGTTCCATATGAACCTGTGCATTTATGCAGATGTGCCTGTAGTGATATATCAGAATTCAGTGTTCTTGTAGGGACTGCCTAACATGACACCTGTTGGTAATGCTTTTTTTTAGTGATGGCCTTTGGGTAAAGCAAGTGACAGAAATTTAGTCCCTGTCACTGAAGTTTTTCCATGGGGTTGTATAGCTAGAAGGGCAACGCAAATTGCTCTAGTTCAGCTCTGGACCGCATCTTCTCACCCAAAGTGCCAAACTCTGCAATAACTGTGCTCTCAAATATTCCCTGTAGTCCCCAAGGGATATTGCACATGTGATCAGGATATATGTATGCCATCTGAGTATTATGTTGTCCTGCCAGGTCTCCATTGGAGATCTGCTGTACCCATCGGGCATTTCAGTGCTCCTTGAGTAGCTGCAGTTTCCTGCCAGGGTTCTGCTGAGTCAGCTACCCTAGCTAATTGCCTAGAAAAGCAGTGCTCTGCCTGGGGTGGTGACTCCTGGTGCTTCCCAGGGTGCTAAACCAGCACTGTTTTTCTTTCAGTTCTCACAAAGTCCTCTATGAGACTGACTTGTTTAGTTTCTGACTTTTTTCTTCTTTTTGGAGGTGCTGAACAATTATTCCTGGGTCCAGGTAAGGGGAACAAGGTATGTATTTCCACCCTCCTACTCTTCTGTCTTGTGTATAATTTTCTGTCCTCCCCCTCTCTCTCTCTCCATATATATAAATATACACACACATACACATTATTATTATTTATACATATATTTATTTATATCTGCTCTTGGTCAGAAAAAAAAATAACTACAAAATAACCACAGTCACAACAAAGCCAGAATAAGAAAAACAAACTAAATGCATATGCTTATCCACACTAATAGTTATGCAGATACCCCAAAAGGTCAACATTTAGCAGGAAACCCAAATTCTGAATTCCAGGTTTGACTTAGCAGGGATTCATATCTACAGAATCTACCTCTGTCACCAAAGAACCCTTCATTCTACAAACATCTTCAAGCTTCATGGTTGGGTTTTTTGTTTTACTGTCATATGTTGAACAGTCCATTTTGTTCTATACATCTTCCATTTAACAGCCAAAATAACCCTATGAGGTTGAGGTACTTATACATTTCTCTTTCAAAGTTAACTCAGAGTGACTTCAGTTTGATTTTTCATATTTTACTTGCCAACAAGTAGATCCCCAAAGTTCACATTGCAGGAGTCAAGATACTTCCACATAAATAAATCTTCATGTACTTTTATAGCCTCTCTGCTGTAGAACCTCTAAATCCAAAATAAGAAGGAAGACGTACATTGTGATTTTTTCCACACCTGTTCATATCGCACAACTTGACCTGATTTTGACTTTGGCAAGAGGGGAAAAAAGTCTTTATTTGTGTGTGGGATGAATAATGTGAGTAACATGACCTCCACAGCTTAAACTAACATGTCAGATGGTTTAAACCACAAAAACCACATTCAGATAATTAGGTAGAGAATCTGATCTATACCCAGAGGAACACAGAAATATAAAGTGCCAGAAGCCATGGCAGCAGCCTACACAGGGGAGGTTACCCAATCTGATCAGATTCTCCCAGGTGTTAGCTGAAGAACGAGGGTACAGACAAGGCCAAGTGTATTCATGTTATGAGAATGTCCTTTTTTGAATTCATTCCTGAGTTTGTATGTTTTATTAGAAAAAACTATGGGCATAGAAGAGTGCTATTAAAACAACCGCAGAAACTAGTCACCAAATCTGGCTCAGAGAAGAGATGATAAAAAAGTTGATTCCATCCCAGGGAGCAATAATAAAGTATCGGCTGAGAACAGAAGTAGTAGTTGGAATGAAAAGTGAAACAGTCTTTAACTGTGGAGTAGGGTAGAGCTTGAAAAGCAAAAGAGGATTATGGGAGGAGAGAAGATATGAATAGATGCAATTGACTAGTGTATGTGACTGCCAAGTTAGGAATTTTTCTCTAGACAGTTAGAAGGAGAAAACCCCAGTTCTTTACGCTCATTGTCCCCCATATTATTTGCTGCCCAGTTCTTGCTCCAGTTTCCCCTGAATTTATCACACTATTAGTTCATTTCTTTAATAAAGCACCTTTTCCCTTTTTCCCCATTTCTCCTCCATTACATACCCCAACTAACTCTGACCTTCTCTCCGTGTTTCCTGTGATTTCTCTGTTGGTAAATTCCCTTTTCAAAGTTAAACATCAAGTCAAATAGCTTTTGAGCTCTCTTAGCCTTTCTTGGTTCTAACTAGTAAATATAAAAGACTCCATCCAACAGCCTGCAACCACCATTTGGATATCTCCCCTCTCAGGCATGCATCATGTTAAAGATAAATCCATATCTTACTCCTTATTTATCAACAAAGCAAAGCATTTTTCCTTCAGTTGGCTGATATAAATTCATCTCAATCTCTGTAGTTTAAAAGTACGTACAGTAAAAGCACAGCCAGAAGTTCTGATTTCTTCTCCATTCTTGCAAATTTCTGCTGTTACTCCAATTTATGACAAAAAAGATGTAATAATATAATGTATCAACTTTCCTTGGAAATGCTCACTCCTTACGGCATATCTTAAATTCTTCCAAATAGTCCCATCTTCTTACATTTAAATGCAAAAATGAATTCCAATGCAAATATTGCATACCCAAATACTTCATAATTTTATAATAGTTTTATTCCTTCATTCAACACATATTCATTGAGCATCTACTAAGTGTCAAGTACTATTTTGCTGTTGGTGATGCTTCAGTGTCCAAAACAAAGACCCTGACCTAAAGGAACTGAAATTTTTCTGCTACCAACAATCGTGATGATTAAAGTATGAGGTCCAGAGAAGTGGGTGACCCTTCCAAAATTTGATGATAAATAGCAAAACAACTTTGGATACTCCATAAGCATTAACGCAGTGTCTTTGGTAACAAACATTGGGAGAAGAAGTTTATAGCATCAATTTAAGTTTTCTCCTGATTATTTTCTGCCACAAATTCTCTTTTAAGAAAGAATTGCGTAGTATATGAAAGTATTTAATTCAAAGGTGCTGCATTTGTCTACATGCCTAAAACAACCCAGTTATCCAAGCAGACTACAGTCCCACTGATGGTGGTTACCATGATTCCAGCCATGCAGAGAAACTGATTTACTGGATAATGAGGTTAAATTAGTAAAAGTGTTGGTCATCCTCCATTGTGTTTTCAGGTATAGCCTAGTGTGAAAAAGTAATTTTCAGTTGCTAACAATATGAACAAGGAATTGTACACCTATGAATTTGACTCAGTTATACACTGCCACTCGGCCAACACATTCCCTCCATCTGCTATCAAACAGCCTCATCTAAAGAAGAAATTCACATTTCACTCTACACTGCCCTACCCCCATGCTTCCTCTTTAATAGTGTAGTAGAAATATTTTCTTAACCTTTGTAAAGATGGATAGAACCTTTTAGAGTTCTTCAACATACACAATCACCTTCCTTCTGCTCTATTTCTTTTCCCTACTTGTTCCTCTTGGTTCTAATAACTTGTTAAGTCTTATTGTTCTACCACCAAAATGCCACTACAATTTATCTTTCATCTCCATCACTACTGTCATGATACAAGTTTTCCTAATATTGAATTGATATGTGTTTCCCAAATAGTCTCTCACTAAATCCCAATCCATTACCTATCCTGGGGCTAGCACGATCTTTTTTTAAATGACAAAACCATTTTCACTACCTTCACTGCTTAAAATTCTTAAGGTCTATATGATAAAGTCTGAAGACAACATAATATAAAAAATTGACCATGATATATAATCCTGGCCCATTTTTCAAAGCTGTTTTGTGTGTATGTGTCAGCTTCAGATATGCCAAAGTACTTGCAGTTCCTCAAAATCACCACTGTTTTTCTGCCTCCAGACATTTGCAAGTCTGCACTCTGTACCTGGCATTCCAGTTCTTCTTTCATCTACTCTAGGCCTACGTGGTGAACACCTTACACATCAAATCTCATCTAAAATGTAAATCTGTCTCAAAATTTTCTTGTATTGGTCAGCTTAGGCTATGTATTCCACAGTTTTAATTGAAGTGCAGTTGATTTACAGTGTGTTAATTTCTGCTGTACAGCAAAGTGATTCAGTTATACACATATATACATTCATTTTTTAAATAATTTTCCATTATGGTTTATCATAGGATACTGAATATAGTTACCTGTGCTATACAGTAGGACCTTGTTGTTTATCCATTCCATATATAAAAGCTTACATCTGCTAACCCGGACCTCCCACTCCATCCCTTCCCCAACCCCCTCTCCCTTGGCAATCACAAGTCTGTTCTCTATGTCTGTGAGCCTGTTTCTGTTTCATAGATGGGTTCGTGTCATATTTTAGATTCCACATAAAAGTGATATCAGATGGTATGTCTTCCTCTTTCTGGCTTACTTCACTTAGTATGATAATCTCTAATTGCATCCATGTTGCTGCAAATGGCATTATTTTGTTCTTTTTTATGGCTGAGTAATATCCATTGTATATATGTACCACATCTTTATCCATTCAGTTGTCAATGGACATTTAGGTTGTTTCCATGTCTTGGCTATTGTGAATAGTGCTGCTGTGAACACAGGAGTACATGTATCTTTTTGAATTAGAGTTTTGTCTGGATATATGCCCAGGAGTGGGATTGCTGGGGCATATGGTAATTCTATTTTTAGTTTTCTGAGGAACCTCCATTATGTTTACCGTAAGTAGCTGTACCAACTTACATTCCCACCAACAATGTAGGAGGGTTCCCTTTTCTCCACACCCTCTCCAACATTTGTTATTTGTAGAGTTTTTAATGGTAGCCATTCTGACAGATGTGAGGTGGTACCTCATTGTAGTTTTGACTTGCATTTCTCTAATAATTAGCAATGTTGAGCATCTTTTCATGTGCCCCTTGGCCATTTGTATTTCTTCTTTGGAGAAGTGTCTATTTAGGTTTTCTGCCCTTTTTTCGATTGGGTTGTTTGGATTTTTGCTGTTGAATTGTATGAGCTATTTGTATATTTTGGAAATTAAGCTCTTTTGGTCATATCATTTGCAAATATTTTCTGCCATTCCATAAGTTGTCTTTTTTTTTTGTTTGTGTATGATTTCCTTTGCCGTACAAAAGCTCGTCAGTTTGATTAGGTCCTATGTGTTTGTTTTTATTTCTATTGCCTTAGGAGACTGAGCTAAGAAAACGTTGGTACAATTTATGTCAGCGGATGTTTTGCCTATGATCTCTTCTAGGAGTTTTATGGTGTCATCTCTTAGGTTTAAGTCTTTAAGCCATTTTGAGTTTATTTTTGTGTATGGTGAGAGGGTGTGTTGTAACTTCATTGATTTACATGCAGCTGTCCATCTTTCCTAACACCATTTGTTGAAGAGACTGTTTTTCCCATTGTATATTCTTGCCTCCTTTGGCAAAAATTAATTGACCGTAGGTGTGTGGGTTTATTTCTGGGCTCTCTATTCTGTTCCATTGATCCATATGTCTATTTTTGTGCCAATACCATGCTGTTTTGATTACTGTAGCTTTGTAGTATTGTCTGAAGCCTGGGAGAGTTATGCCTCCTGCTTTGTTCTTTTTCTTCAGAATTGCTTTGGCAATTCTGGGTCTTCTGTGGTTCCATATAAATTTTAGGACCATTTGTTCTGTGAAAAAAGTCATGGGTAATTTGACAGGGATTACATTAAATCTGTAGATTGCTTTGGGTAGTATGGCCATTTTAACAATATTAATTCTTCCAATCCAAGAACATGGGATACCTTTCCATTTCTTTGAATCATTAGTAAATTTCCTTTATTAATGTTTTATAGTTCTTAGTGTATAAGTCTTTCACCTCCTTGGAATAAAATATTCCTAAGTATTTTATTTTGGGGGGGTGTGATTTTGAAAGGTTTTTTTTTTTACATATCCCTTTCTAATATTTCATAGTTAGTGTAAAGAAATGCAACAGATTTCTGTATGTTAATCTTTTATCCTTCTACCTTGCTGAATTCACTGATCAGTTCTAGTAGTTTTTGTGTGGAGTCTTTAGGGCTTTCTATATAGAGTATCATGTCATCTGCATATAATGACAGTGTTACATCTTCGCTTCCAATTTGGATACCTTTTATTTTTTTCTTTTAAATCTGTAGATTGCTTTGGGTAGTATGGCCATTTTAACAATATTAATTCTTCCAATCCAAGAACATGGGATACCTTTCCATTTCTTTGAATCATTAGTAAATTTCCTTTATTAATGTTTTATAGTTCTTAGTGTATAAGTCTTTCACCTCCTTGGAATAAAATATTCCTAAGTATTTTATTTTGGGGGGGTGTGATTTTGAAAGGTTTTTTTTTTTACATATCCCTTTCTAATATTTCATAGTTAGTGTAAAGAAATGCAACAGATTTCTGTATGTTAATCTTTTATCCTTCTACCTTGCTGAATTCACTGATCAGTTCTAGTAGTTTTTGTGTGGAGTCTTTAGGGCTTTCTATATAGAGTATCATGTCATCTGCATATAATGACAGTGTTACATCTTCGCTTCCAATTTGGATACCTTTTATTTTTTTCTTCTTGTCTGATTGCTGTCACTAGGACTTCCAATACTATGTACAAGTGGTAAGAGTGGGCATCCTTGTCTTGTTCCAGATTTTAGCAGGAACACTTTTAAGCTTTTCACTGTTGAGTATTATGTTGGCTGTGGGTTTGTCATAAATGGCTTTTATTATGTTGAGATATGTTCCCTCTGTACTCACTTTGGTAAGAGTTTTTATCATAAGTGGATGTTGAATTTTGTCAAATGCTTTTCTCTGTGTCTATTGAGATGATCATGTGGTTTTTGTCTTTTGTCTATGTGGTGTATCACATTGATCGATTTGTGTATGTTGAACCATCCTTGTGAACTTGGGATAAATCCCACATGGTTATGGCATATGATCTTTTTTATGTGTTGTTGGATTTGGTTTGCTAATATTTTGTTGAGAATTTTTACATCTATATTCATCAAAG
The DNA here is from genome assembly GCF_003031525.2 of Neophocaena asiaeorientalis asiaeorientalis. Lineage (NCBI taxonomy): Eukaryota > Metazoa > Chordata > Mammalia > Artiodactyla > Phocoenidae > Neophocaena > Neophocaena asiaeorientalis. The sequence goes on along the minus strand of NW_020173929.1, from coordinate 5,295,267 downwards.
ATATTGGCTTGTGATTTTCTTTTTTGATGGTGTCTTTTCCTAGTTTTAGTATCAGGATGATGGTGGCTTCACAGAATGTCTTCGGGAGTGTTCCCTCCTCTTCAATTTTTGGAAAAGTTTGAGAAGGATTGGTATAAGTTCTTCTTTGTATGTTTGGTAGAATTTGACTGTGAAGCCATATGGTCCTGGACTTTTGTCGGTAGGTCATTTTTAAATTACAGATTCTATTTCACCTCTAGTGATCGGTCTGTTCAAATTATCTATTTCTTCTTGATTCAACTTTGGTGGGCTGTATGTTTCTAGAAAATTATCCATTTCTTCTATGTTGCCAAATTTTGTGTGTTTTTCTGTCTTCTCATTTTGCTTATCTTACTGTGTTTGGGGTCTCTGTTTTGAAGGCTGCAGGTTCGTGGTTCCC
>NW_020173929.1:5284902-5294828 GCF_003031525.2 Neophocaena asiaeorientalis asiaeorientalis | reverse complement strand
GTGGACCAGTGTCCTGAAGTTGGCTCTCCCACCTCAGAGGCAGAGCACTGACTCCTGGCTGGAGCCCCAAGAGCCCTTCGTCCACACAGCTCAGAATAAAAGGGAGAAAAAGTAGAGAGAATTAATTAGAAGTAGGAAGGAAGGAAGGGAGAAAGAAAGAAAGGAGGGAGGGAGGGAGGAAGAAAGGAGGGAAGGAGGGAAGGAAAAAAGACAGAAAGAAAGAAGGTACAGTAAAAAAAAAATAAAGTATAATAAAGTTATTGAATTAAAAAATAATTATTTAGAAATTAAAAAGGACAAATAGAACCTTAGGACTAATGGTGGAAGCAAAGCTATACAGACAAAATCTTACACAGAAGCATACATATACACCCTCACAAAAAGAAGTAAAGGGGAAAAGATCATAAATCTTGCTCTCAAAGTCCACCTCCTCAATTTGGGATGATTCGTTGTCTAAAGGAGGGAAGGAAAGAAAGAAAGAAAGGAAAGAAGGAAGGAAGAAAGAAAGAGGGTAAAGTATAATATGGTTATTAAAATTAATTATTAAGAAAAAAAATTAAAAGAACAAAACAATGGACAGATAGAACCCTAGGACAAATGGTGGAAGCACAGCTATTCTGACAAGATCTCACACAGAAGCATACACATACACATTCACAAAAAGAGGAAAAGAGGAAAAAAATCATAGATCTTGCTCTCGAAGTCCACCTCCTCAATTTGGGATGATTCGTTGTGTATTCATGTATTCCATAGATGCAGGGTACATCAAGTTGATTGTGGAGCTTTAATCCGCTGCTTCTGAGGCTGCTGGGAGAGATTTCCCTTTCTCTTCTTTGTTCTCACAGCTCACAGGGGCTCAGCTTTGGATTTGGCCCCGCCTGCGTGTAGGTTGCTGGAGGGCATCTGCTTTTTGCTCAGACAGGACGGGGTTAAAGGAGCCGCTGATTCAGGGGCTCTGGCACACTCAGGCCAGGGGGAGGGAGGGGCACGGCACGCGGGGCGGGCCTGCGGCAGCAGAGGCCAGCATGATGTTGCACCAGCCTGAGGCACGCCGAGCGTTTTCCCGGGGGAGTTGTCCCTGGATCCCGGGAACCTGGCAGTGGCGTGCTGCACAGGCTCCCCGGAAGAGGGGTGTGGGGAGTGACCTGTGCTCGCACACAGGCCCCTTGGTGGTGGCGGCAGCAGCCTTAGCATGTCCCGCCCGTCTCTGGGGCCCGCGCTTTTAGCCGCGGCTCGCGCCAATCCCTGGGATTCGAGCTTTTAGCCGCGGCTCGCGCCCGTCTCTGGAGTTCCTTTAAGCAGTGCCCTTAAATCCCTCTCCTCACACACCAGGAAACAAAGAGGGAAGAAAAAGTCGCTTGCCTCTTTGGCAGCTCCAGACCTTTTCCTGGACTCCCTCCCAGCTAGCCGTGGTGCACTAACCCCTTCACGCTGTGTTCACGCAGCCAACCCCAGTCCTCTCCCTGCGCTACGACCAAAGCACGGGCCTCAGCTCGCAGCTCCGCCTGCCCTGGCGGGTGAGCAGACAAGCCTCTTGGGCTGGTGAGTGCTGGTCTGCACCAATCCTCTGTGCAGGAATCTCCCCGCTTTGTCCTCCGCACCCCTGTTGCTGTGCTCTCCTCCATGGCTCCGAAGCTCCGCCTTCCATAGTCTCCGCCCGCAAAGGAGCTTCCTAGTGTGTGGAAACCTTTCCTCCTTCACAGCTCCCTCCCACTGGTGCAGGTGCCGTCCCTATTGTCTGTTTTTTCTTTTTTTTCTTTTGCCCTACCCAGGTACGTGGGGAGTTTCTTGCCTTTTGGGAGGTCTGAGGTCTTCTGCCAGCATTCAGTAGGTGTTCTGTAGGAGTTGTTCCACGTGTAGATGTATTTCTGGTGTATCTGTGGGGAGGAAAGTGATCTCTGTGTCTTACTCTTCCACCATCTTCCCAGCACCCCCCTATAATTTAAGTGGTAGGTTAGGTTGTTTGAGATTTTTTTCTTTTTTTGAGGAAGGCCTGTATCATTATGAACTTCCCTCTAAGAGCTGCTTTTGCTGCATCCTATAGATCTTTGTATGGTTGTGTTTTCACTGTCATTTCTCTCAAGGTATATTTTAATTTTCTCTTTGATTTCTTTGTTGACCCTTTGTTTTTTAGAAGCATGTTGTTTAGTCTCCATGTAATCATTCTTTTCTCACTTCTTTTTCTGTGGTTGATTTGTAGTTTCACACTGTGTGGTCAGAAAAGATGCTTGAGATAATTTCTGTACTGTTAAATTTGTTGAGGCTTGTTTTGTGCCCCCCTCATATGTGATCAACCCTAGATAATGTTCCATGTGCACTTGAAAACAATGTGTATTCTGGTTTTGTTTTTTTTCTTCCTTTTTGGATGTAATGTTCTGAAAATAGCAATTAAGTCTAACTGTTCTATTAGGATCTCTTTTGTCTTACTGATTTTCTGTCCAGAAGATCTGTCCATTGATGTGAGTGGGGTGTTAAAGTCTTCTACTATTATTGTATTCTTGTCAATTTCTCCCATTTTGTCTGTTAGTATTGGTTTTATGTATTTGGGAGCTCCTATATTAGGTGCATATATGTTGATGAGTGTAAAATCCTCCTCTTATATTGATCCTTTTATTATTATATAGTGTCCTCGTTTATCTTTATGGCCTTTGTTTTAAAGTCTATTTTGTCTGACATGACTATTGCAGCCCTTGCTTTCAGAGTGGCAGACTGGATTAAAAAACAAGAGCCTATAATATGCTGCCTACGAGAGACCCACTTTAGGGCAAATGCTTTCTTATCATTTTCATTTGCATGAAATATCCTTTTCCATCCCCTCACTTTCAATCTATGTGTGTCCTTTGCCCTAAAGTGGGTCTCTTGTAGGCAGCATATTGTAGGCTCTTGTTTTTTAATCCAGTCTGCCACTCCGTGTCTTTTGATTGGAGCATTTAGTCCACTGACATTTAAGGTAATTTTTTTTTTGATAGGTAAGAAGTAGATTATTTAGGGAGAAACACACTCCACAGAGTGTGGACCATCTCAGAAGGCAAGAGCGGCCCCAGGGTATGGGGTTGTTAGTTTTTATAGGGGTGGGTAATTTCATAGGCTAATGAGTGGGAAGAGTATTCCAGCTATGTTGGGGAAGGGGTGGGGATTTCCAGGAACTGGGCCACCATCCACTTTTTGACCTTTATGGTCAGACTTGGAACAGTCATGGCACCTGTGGGTGTGTCATTTAGCTTGCTGATGTATTACAATGAGCGTATACTGAGGCTCAAGGTCTAGTGGAAGTTGACTCTAGTGGAAGTCTGCCATCTTGGACCTATTTGGTTCTAAACAGTTTGTCTTGTCAAGGTTGTACCCTGCTCCCACTTCCCTCCTGTTTCATGATAGATAGTATTTATTGCCATTTTAACCTTGTTTTCCCATTTTATATTTCTTCTTTGTGCCTTTTTGTTTTTCCTTTTGTGGTGTGATGATTTTCTCTTGTATTACAGTTATGTCCTCTTCTTCTTGGTTTTTGTGAATCTATTCTATGTTTTTGATATGTAGTTATCCTGTTTTCAAGTATGTTAACCCCATCCTGTATCTCCTTGCCTTAGACTGGTAGTCATGCAGGCTCATACACATTCTAGGAAATGAAAAAACATCTACATTTTGTTATTCTCCTCCCCCACATTTTATGGTTTTGATGTCCTCTTTTACATCTTCATGTTCATTCTTTTGCTGTTCGTTGTGGTTATCACTTTCACAGAAATTTGATTTGTACTGCTTTATTTAGGTGATTTGCTTGACCATTGTGATTTTCTCTTTCCTATATATTCTTTTCTATTTAGAGAAGACCTTTCACTGTTGCCTTTAGGACAGGTTTTGTATTGCTGTATTTTAGTTTTTGCTTGTCTGAGAAATTGTCCCTGTCTCCTTATATTATTGTAAATGATAATCTTGCTGGGTAGAGTATCCTAGGCTGAAGATTTTTCCCTTTCAGGACTTGAATATATCTTGCCACTCCCTTCTGGCCTGCAGTGTTTCTGTAGAGAAATCAGCTGATAGCCTATGGGGGTCCCCTTGTAATTAACTCTTTCTTTTTCTCTTGCTGCCTTTAGAATCCTCTCTTTAACTTTTGCTATTTTTATTATATTATTTCTTGGTGTAGGTCTGTTTGGGTTTACATTGTCTGGGACCCTCTGTGCTTCCTGTACCTTGATATGCTTCCTTTTTTAGGTTTGGGAAGTTTAAGCCATAATTTCTTCAAATGCATTTTTGATCCCCTTTTCTCTTTCTTCCCCTGCAGGAATCCCTATTATGTGTAGATTGGCATGCTTTTTATTACCCCATAGGTCTCTTATATTGCTTTCATTTTTTTTTTCATTTGCCTTTCTGTCTGCTGTCCTGATTAAGTGATGTCCATCATTCTATCTTCCAGGTCACTTATTCGTTCTGCAATATTTATTCTGCTATTCATTGCCTTTAGTTCAGTTTTTGTCTTGGCAAATGAGTTTTCTAATTTTTCTTGGTTCCTCTTTGCAGTTTCTAGTTCCTTTTTACAGTACTCTGCCATTCTGCTGACAGCCTTTCATAATTCATTCAATATTTTCATTATCTCCTTTTTGAAATTGGTGTCTGTTAGACTGCAAAGGTCTGTTTCATTGTTTGTTCTTCCAGGGGAATTCTGTTGGTCTTTTAACCGGGAATGGTTCCTCTGCTTTTCCATTTTACTTATATTTCTCTTATTCTGTGAGCTTAGGAGAAACAGTTATCTACTGTGGTCTTGGAGGTCTATTTATATGTGGGAGCATCCCTGTGTAGCTTATGTGGGCTTAATACTTTTGGTGTGAAGGATATTTTTAGTATGGATGCCTGTTGCCTCTTCCCTTAGCATGTGCTGGCTGTTATCCCCTTGATAGAGGGTATGCAGATGCAGTGGCTGGTCCTGGGGTTCTCGGCGGTGGTGGCAGCTTACATGCACCCCCAGAGCATGTGATGGGAGTGGTGGCTTGAGACTGCTCCTGTAGTCTGGGGGGTGTGGGGGGCAGTGACAGCAGCTAGCAACCACTCCTGGGTGGCTCACAGTGGCTCCTGAAGCCCAGTGGGCAGGGGCGGTGGCTCGGGACCATTCCTGGAGCTTGTGTCAGTGGTATTCTGCAGCCTGAGAGCTCGCTGAGGAAAAAGGCTGTAAAAGCGGGTCCTGCCCCTCCCCTTTCCTTGTGCACTGCTCACACAATGGAGCCTTGCCTCTAAGGTGGCCCAGGCTTCCTCTGTGTACACCCTCAGGCACAGCTGCACCAGATTCCAGCCCCTTCAGGCTGTTTCCATCAGCCCACACCAGTCTTCTCCCCGGGTCTGATCTCCAAAGCCTGAGCTTCTGCACCCAGCTCCTGCCTGTACCAGTAGACGTGTGTCTCAGGCTGGGGAGTGCAGAGCGGTGGCACTGACCTTCTGTGCAGGTCTTCCTCCATTCTAGCTGCTTCAAACCAGTTGCTGTATTCTCCACCGAGGCTCCCAAGTTCCCCCTCTGTCCCAGCTGTTTTCTCTGCTGGTGAGGGGACTTCCCAGGATGCAGGAACTTTTCCTCTTTCACAGCTTCCTCCCAGGGATGCAGGTCCTATCCTAATTCCTTTGTCCTGTTTCTTATCTTTTTTTTTTTTTTCTTTTTCCTTTTGTCCTACCCAGCTGCATGGAGATTTTCTTGCCCTTTCAGAGGTCTGAGGTCTTCTGCCAGCATTCAGTAGATATTCTATGAGAATTGTTCCACATGTAGATGTATTTTTGATGTATTTGTGGGAGGAGGTAAGCATCATGTCCTACTACTCTACCATCTTGATCACTCCCCCCAAAACTTTAAAATTTTGTGTTCATGTTGTGTCCATCATGGGTCAGTTGTATGTGAGCTATGGCTCAGCTTGAACATCTAAGACCAACACTGAAGGAATACCTCTTTTTCTTGTCTGGTTCACGCCAGTCTCATGGAATAGTTAAAACAGAGATGGCTGAACCATAGGATGGCTCCTAAGGCTTCTGCTGAGAAGTGGAACACACGACCTCCACTCACAAGTCATGTGGCCAAATATAACATCAGTGGGGAAGGAAATATAATCCTCCTTTCAGGGAGGGGCTGGTAGGGAAGGACCTGGTAAGAAGAAAAAGTAAGTATTTTAGAAAATGATCTGCCATACCTCCCTGTGGAATGCTATATTTTTTTAAAACTCATGCTCTTCCATAGCATATATTTTTTTTTCCATAGCATATATATGTATATATAATCACAATAACTATCGCATGGTTATAGATATTTACCTATCAGTTTTTCTCAAGGCTGTGTACTATAGAATCCCTCTCATAGTTAATGCCTGGTAAAAGTTCCTATAATATTTTCAAATGGAATACTTTTGGGGAAACACTGCTGCTGGCCCAAAACTAGTTTGTAAAAAGATTTTTCTTTTGAAAATTCATTCGAATTTTTCTTTTGAAATTTCATTCGAATTTTTTTCTTTTGAAATTTCATTGAAAATTTAAATTTTTATTTCATTTCTGTGCTGTTAAAGCACAGCTCCACAAAACTGTGTTTTTGTATCTAGGCACTCATTTCACTCTCTAGGTAACATTACCGCGAGAGAGAACATTTCTCTTCTCTCAGTGTCTTTCTACTCCCACTTCTCATCTGTACTGTTGATGATAGTCCCAGAAAGGAATTTTGAACTGACTGGTACCATCATATTTACTAAATGAATACTTACTAAACTTCTGCTATATATCAGGCATTGTTTTAGGTACTGGGAATATGACAGTTAACAAAAGAAAGATACTTGATTCATGAATTATAAATTCTAATAGAAGGGAGACCAACAGTTTTTTAAAAAGATAAAATACAAGGTTTGTCAAATAGTGAACTGGTGAAGTGCAACAAATAAAGCAGATAGAGAGTGATATGTCAAGATGATTGCAATTTTAAATAAGATGTTGAGGAAATGCTTCACTGATGTGAAGATATTTGAGCAAATATCTGAAGGAGGTGAGAGATAAAGCCCTGAGATTATACAGGGGAAAAAAATCATTTCAAGCCAAGAGAACAGCAGGTACAAAGACCCTAAGGTATGAACCTATGTGCCCATTTGAAGAGTATGGGGGATTTCAGTGTGACTGACATGGACTGATCAAGGAGGAATGTGGAATGAGAAGTCAAGAGGTAGCATAGGGCCAGGTCATGCTGGGCTCAGTAAGCCAGGTAAGGACTTTAGTTTATTCAGTGAATGATATAAGAAACCAAGAGGTGGGAGGTGGTTTGAGCTTAGAGATGAAATGAGCTGACTTACATTTTGCAAATATCATCCTGGCTGCTGGGTTGACTAGAGAAGAGAAACGGCAGAATCGGGACAGCCAGTCGGAGCCACTGTATTAATTCAGCTGAGAGATGGCGGTGGCTGAGACAAAAATGTTAGTGGTGAAGAAAGGAAGGGAGATATTCTGATTGTGGTTACTGAAGGTAGACCCATGGGACTTGCTTTTATAGTAAATATAGTGTATTTTGCTACTTCAAAGATTTTGGCCTGAGTAACTGGACAGGTGGCAGTGCCATTTACTGAGATCGGTGGTGGAATTAGAAGAGTAGTTTTGAACACGTTAAGTATGAGAGGGCAATTAGATGGAGCCATCGACTCGGAATTTAATTATTCAAATCTAGAGTTTAGGTGCTCAGACGGAAAACATTGATTTCAGAAATGAAAGCCAACAGATGTTATTTAAAGCCATAGGACTGTAGGAGATGGAGCAACTCAACATTGAGAGCACAGAATTATGAATGAGGATCTGGCAGTGGAGATTGAAAGCAGGGTCAATGAGGTAGAAGGAAAGAAGGGGATTAGAGCAGCCCTGAAGAAGGTGTGTGAAGGTTTGTGAAGGTGAAGAAGGTTTGTCAAGGAGAAGGGAGGGATCAACTGTGTCCAGTGCTGCCGACAGATCTGGGAATTAATCAGAGAATTCGCTGGTTATATTGACAAGAGCCATATCATTGGAATAGTAGTAGCAAAAGCCAGATTGAAGTAGGTTCAAGAGAGAAAGAGAGGATAGGACTTGGAAACAGTAATTACGTTCAACTCTGTGTTTTGTTCTCAGCGAGCACAGGGCAGTGGAGTGGTAGCTCGAATGCAGTGTGTAGGCAAAAGGTACTTCGGGTTTTTATTTTTGTCTCAGTATTTATAAAAAATATATATTTTGGTAGCAGAAACCACAGCTTGTGTAAAACTATACTTCTGTTTTCCAGTTGAAAGAGAAAATTGATCACACAAGGAACAGATTTATTATTGGCTCCATGGCCTTGAATAGTTGAAAAAGGAAAGAAAAAAGTGTTCAAGTAAAGAGGCTGCCTTAGGAAGACAGAGAGCCCACTTCTGGGAATGAGGGAAATGTAAGAATTTTGGTTACAGATGCAGCGAGGTACATAGATGTGATAGTGGGAGCAGAAAAATGGCTTTTTAATTTTTTTTTTTTTTAGTGAAGTACAAAGGCAAATCATAAGTTTAGAAGGAGGAGAACGTAGGAAAATTTGGAGGTTTGAGGACAGAGAAGAAAGAATAAAATAGTTATCTAGAATGGAGGAGTGAATGAAGCAGGGACATATAACAATTACACGGCTACACTAAGGGAAAATTTGTGGTTAGTGTCATAAATTTAAAATGAAACCTGTCAGCACGTGTGTGGGTTTTTCCTCTGCAACAATCAGGTACATGTAAGTAGGGATTTTCATTAGCGCTGGAATCTTTCAGGTTAAATGTGATGAAAGGTGAGAGGAACAAGGGTGTGATGATGATGGTGGAGGATGGATGGAAACTGGTTTAAAAATAAGAGTGTCATGGAAGGAAAAGTGAAAAGTAGAGAGCAGTAATAGATTGTAAGTCCTGATTCAGTTAAAGAAATGTTGGAATTAAGGTTCTTGAAGGAGTGAAGTGGGAGAGACAGGATGTGGTGGTCTGAGATGAGGTGGTTGAAATTGAGATTGAAATTAAGATTGTAGAGGAACTGAGGTTGTCAATGATAAGCCTAGTTTATAGCCACAGAAATGAATAGCAAAGGTGGGGGGGTGGCACAAGATAATCAGGAGAAAGAAAATTAAAGATCCGGTAAGCCGTGGTATTGGAAGGGTCATCTACATGGATGTTGAAGTCACCCGAATTAATACTGCAATAGAATTGGAGAGTGACCTTAAATGTGATGAAAGGTGAGAGGGACAAGGGTGTGATGATGATGGTGGAGGATGGATGGAAACTGGTTTAAAAATAAGAGTGTCATGGAAGGAAAAGTGAAAAGTAGAGAGCAGTAATAGATTGTAAGTCCTGATTCAGTTAAAGAAATGTTGGAATTAAGGTTCTTGAAGGAGTGAAGTGGGAGAGACAGGATGTGGTGGTCTGAGATGAGGTGGTTGAAATTGAGATTGAAATTAAGATTGTAGAGGAACTGAGGTTGTCAATGATAAGCCTAGTTTATAGCCACAGAAATGAATAGCAAAGGTGGGGGGGTGGCACAAGATAATCAGGAGAAAGAAAATTAAAGATCCGGTAAGCCGTGGTATTGGAAGGGTCATCTACATGGATGTTGAAGTCACCCGAATTAATACTGCAATAGAATTGGAGAGAGTGACTGTGAGCCTGGAATGAAAATCTGTAAAGAATGAATTTGAGTAATCCAAAGGTCTAAAGGTGACTGTAGTGAGTAAGGTATTGTTAGAAATCTCTGAGGACATAAGATTATGAGATTAAAAACTAGAGGGTTTGGGGAGGAGGGAGAATCTGCAAACAGCAATGAAGACCCAAAGGACACTTACCCTAATTCCAGGAATAAGGAGTTTTGCAGACCAATAATCATGTCTTAAGAGAGCTGCAAGGGAAACAGTATCCTTAGGAGAGAGAGTCCCATGAGAGAAAGAAGGTGTAGGAAACAGAAAAAGATCG